>NW_026777563.1:0-216000 GCF_028023285.1 Balaenoptera ricei
TCCCTAACCCTAACACGTACCCTAATCCTAACCCGTACCCTGAACCGAGCCCTAACCCTAACACTAACCCTAACCCTAACCCTAACCCATACCCTACGCCGTACCCGAACCCCTCCCCGAACCCGTACCCTAAGCCGTACCCTAAGCCTAACCCTAAGCCTAACCCTAACCCTAGGCTACCCTTGACTGCTTCTGCCTCCAATAGATTTCCTAAGCACTAGTGTTTGAAGGAACAGCTTAAAAAGAGAATCCTAATGTGATTTCTTTATAATGGGTGTGTTCCTTATCTTATCCTAGTGTCTAAACTCTTCTCCATGGCTGGACCCCCAAATAATATTCCTTTACGTGCTAAGGGGTATCTAGAGAGTGGGATAGGTTTAATAACTACCCTAACCCTAATGCGTACCCTAACCCTAACCCCTACCCTAACCCTAACACGTACCCTAATCCTAACCCGTACCCTGAACCGAGCCCTAACCCTAACACTAACCCTAACCCTAACCCTAACCCATACCCTATGCCGTACCCGAACCCCTCCCCGAACCCGTACCCTAAGCCGTACCCTAAGCCTAACCCTAAGCCTAACCCTAACCCTAGGCTACCCTTGACTGCTTCTGCCTCCAATAGATTTCCTAAGCACTAGTGTTTGAAGGAACAGCTTAAAAAGAGAATCCTAATGTGATTTCTTTATAATGGGTGTGTTCCTTATCTTATCCTAGTGTCTAAACTCTTCTCCATGGCTGGACCCGCAAATAATATTCCTTTACGTGCTAAGGGGTATCTAGAGAGTGGGATAGGTTTACTAACTACCCTAACCCTAATGCGTACCCTAACCCTAACCCCTACCCTAACCCTAACACGTACCCTAATCCTAACCCGTACCCTAAACCGAGCCCTAACCCTAACACTAACCCTAACCCTAACCCTAACCCTAACCCTAACCCTAACCCTAACCCTAACCCTAACCCTAACCCTAACCCTAACCCTAACCCTAACCCTAACCCTAACCCTAACCCTAACCCTAACCCTAACCTAACCCTAACCCTAACCCTAACCCTAACCCTAACCCTAACCCTAACCCTAACCCTAACCCTAACCCTAACCCTAACCCTAACCCTAACCCTAACCCTAACCCTAACCCTAACCCTAACCCTAACCCTAACCCTAACCCTAACCCTAACCCTAACCCTAACCCTAACCCTAACCCTAACCCTAACCCTAACCCTAACCCTAACCCTAACCCTAACCCTAACCCTAACCCTAACCCTAACCCTAACCCTAACCTAACCCTAACCCTAACCCTAACCCTAACCCTAACCTAACCTAACCCTAACCTAACCCTAACACCTAACCCTAACCCTAACCCTAACCCTAACCCTAACCCTAACCCTAACCCTAACCCTAACCCTAACCCTAACCCTAACCCTAACCCTAACCCTAACCCTAACCCTAACCTAACCCTAACCCTAACCCTAACCCTAACCCTAACCCTAACCCTAACCCTAACCCTAACCCTAACCCTAACCCTAACCCTAACCCTAACCCTAACCCTAACCCTAACCCTAACCCTAACCCTAACCCTAACCCTAACCCTAACCCTAACCCTAACCCTAACCCTAACCCTAACCCTAACCCTAACCCTAACCCTAACCCTAACCCTAACCCTAACCCTAACCCTAACCCTAACCCTAACCTAACCCTAACCCTAACCCTAACCCTAACCCTAACCCTAACCCTAACCCTAACCCTAACCCTAACCCTAACCCTAACCCTAACCCTAACCCTAACCCTAACCCTAACCCTAACCCTAACCCTAACCCTAACCCTAACCCTAACCCTAACCCTAACCCTAACCCTAACCCTAACCTAACCCTAACCCTAACCCTAACCCTAACCCTAACCCTAACCCTAACCCTAACCCTAACCCTAACCCTAACCCTAACCCTAACCCTAACCCTAACCCTAACCCTAACCCTAACCCTAACCCTAACCCTAACCCTAACCCTAACCCTAACCCTAACCCTAACCCTAACCCTAACCCTAACCCTAACCTAACCCTAACCCTAACCCTAACCCTAACCCTAACCCTAACCCTAACCCTAACCCTAACCCTAACCCTAACCCTAACCCTAACCCTAACCCTAACCCTAACCCTAACCCTAACCCTAACCCTAACCCTAACCCTAACCCTAACCCTAACCCTAACCCTAACCCTAACCCTAACCCTAACCCTAACCCTAACCCTAACCCTAACCCTAACCCTAACCCTAACCCTAACCCTAACCCTAACCCTAACCCTAACCCTAACCCTAACCCTAACCCTAACCCTAACCCTAACCCTAACCCTAACCCTAACCCTAACCCTAACCCTAACCCTAACCCTAACCCTAACCCTAACCCTAACCCTAACCCTAACCCTAACCCTAACCCTAACCCTAACCCTAACCCTAACCCTAACCCTAACCCTAACCCTAACCCTAACCCTAACCCTAACCCTAACCCTAACCCTAACCCTAACCCTAACCCTAACCCTAACCCTAACCCTAACCCTAACCCTAACCCTAACCCTAACCCTAACCCTAACCCTAACCCTAACCCTAACCCTAACCCTAACCCTAACCCTAACCCTAACCCTAACCCTAACCCTAACCCTAACCCTAACCCTAACCCTAACCTAACCCTAACCCTAACCCTAACCCTAACCCTAACCCTAACCCTAACCCTACCCTAACCCTAACCCTAACCCTAACCCTAACCCTAACCCTAACCCTAACCCTAACCTAACCCTAACCCTAACCCTAACCCTAACCCTAACCTAACCCTAACCCTAACCCTAACCCTAACCCTAACCCTAACCCTAACCCTAACCCTAACCCTAACCCTAACCCTAACCCTAACCCTAACCTAACCCTAACCCTAACCCTAACCCTAACCCTAACCCTAACCCTAACCCTAACCCTAACCCTAACCCTAACCCTAACCCTAACCCTAACCCTAACCCTAACCCTAACCTAACCCTAACCCTAACCCTAACCCTAACCCTAACCCTAACCCTAACCCTAACCCTAACCCTAACCCTAACCCTAACCCTAACCCTAACCCTAACCCTAACCCTAACCCTAACCCTAACCCTAACCCTAACCCTAACCCTAACCCTAACCCTAACCCTAACCCTAACCTAACCCTAACCCTAACCCTAACCCTAACCCTAACCCTAACCCTAACCCTAACCCTACCCTAACCCTAACCCTAACCCTAACCCTAACCCTAACCCTAACCCTAACCCTAACCCTAACCCTAACCCTAACCCTAACCCTAACCCTAACCCTAACCCTAACCCTAACCCTAACCCTAACCCTAACCCTAACCCTAACCCTAACCCTAACCCTAACCCTAACCCTAACCCTAACCTAACCCTAACCCTAACCCTAACCCTAACCCTAACCCTAACCTAACCCTAACCCTAACCCTAACCCTAACCCTAACCCTAACCCTAACCCTAACCCTAACCCTAACCCTAACCCTAACCTAACCCTAACCCTAACCCTAACCCTAACCCTAACCCTAACCCTAACCCTAACCCTAACCCTAACCCTAACCCTAACCCTAACCCTAACCCTAACCCTAACCCTAACCCTAACCCTAACCCTAACCCTAACCCTAACCCTAACCCTAACCCTAACCCTAACCCTAACCCTAACCCTAACCCTAACCCTAACCCTAACCCTAACCCTAACCCTAACCCTAACCCTAACCCTAACCCTAACCCTAACCCTAACCCTAACCCTAACCCTAACCCTAACCCTAACCCTAACCCTAACCCTAACCCTAACCCTAACCCTAACCCTAACCCTAACCCTAACCCTAACCCTAACCCTAACCCTAACCCTAACCCTAACCCTAACCCTAACCCTAACCCTAACCCTAACCCTAACCCTAACCCTAACCCTAACCCTAACCCTAACCCTAACCCTAACCCTAACCCTAACCCTAACCCTAACCCTAACCCTAACCCTAACCCTAACCCTAACCCTAACCCTAACCCTAACCCTAACCCTAACCCTAACCCTAACCCTAACCCTAACCCTAACCCTAACCCTAACCCTAACCCTAACCCTAACCCTAACCCTAACCCTAACCCTAACCCTAACCCTAACCCTAACCCTAACCCTAACCCTAACCCTAACCCTAACCCTAACCCTAACCCTAACCCTAACCCTAACCCTAACCCTAACCCTAACCCTAACCCTAACCCTAACCCTAACCCTAACCCTAACCCTAACCCTAACCCTAACCCTAACCCTAACCCTAACCCTAACCCTAACCCTAACCCTAACCCTAACCCTAACCCTAACCCTAACCCTAACCTAACCCTAACCCTAACCCTAACCCTAACCCTAACCCTAACCCTAACCCTAACCCTAACCCTAACCCTAACCCTAACCCTAACCCTAACCCTAACCCTAACCCTAACCCTAACCCTAACCCTAACCCTAACCCTAACCCTAACCCTAACCCTAACCCTAACCCTAACCCTAACCCTAACCCTAACCCTAACCCTAACCCTAACCCTAACCCTAACCCTAACCTAACCCTAACCCTAACCCTAACCCTAACCCTAACCCTAACCCTAACCCTAACCCTAACCCTAACCCTAACCCTAACCCTAACCCTAACCCTAACCCTAACCCTAACCCTAACCCTAACCCTAACCCTAACCCTAACCCTAACCCTAACCCTAACCCTAACCCTAACCCTAACCCTAACCCTAACCCTAACCCTAACCCTAACCCTAACCCTAACCCTAACCCTAACCCTAACCCTAACCCTAACCCTAACCCTAACCCTAACCCTAACCCTAACCCTAACCCTAACCCTAACCCTAACCCTAACCCTAACCCTAACCCTAACCTAACCCTAACCCTAACCCTAACCCTAACCCTAACCCTAACCCTAACCCTAACCCTAACCCTAACCCTAACCCTAACCCTAACCCTAACCCTAACCCTAACCCTAACCCTAACCCTAACCCTAACCCTAACCCTAACCTAACCCTAACCCTAACCCTAACCCTAACCCTAACCCTAACCCTAACCCTAACCCTAACCCTAACCCTAACCCTAACCCTAACCCTAACCCTAACCCTAACCCTAACCCTAACCCTAACCCTAACCCTAACCCTAACCCTAACCCTAACCCTAACCCTAACCCTAACCCTAACCCTAACCCTAACCCTAACCCTAACCCTAACCCTAACCCTAACCCTAACCCTAACCCTAACCCTAACCCTAACCCTAACCCTAACCCTAACCCTAACCCTAACCCTAACCCTAACCCTAACCCTAACCCTAACCCTAACCCTAACCCTAACCCTAACCCTAACCCTAACCCTAACCCTAACCCTAACCCTAACCCTAACCCTAACCCTAACCCTAACCCTAACCCTAACCTAACCCTAACCCTAACCCTAACCCTAACCCTAACCCTAACCCTAACCCTAACCCTAACCCTAACCCTAACCCTAACCCTAACCCTAACCCTAACCCTAACCCTAACCCTAACCCTAACCCTAACCCTAACCCTAACCTAACCCTAACCCTAACCCTAACCCTAACCCTAACCCTAACCCTAACCCTAACCCTAACCCTAACCCTAACCCTAACCCTAACCCTAACCCTAACCCTAACCCTAACCCTAACCCTAACCCTAACCCTAACCCTAACCCTAACCCTAACCCTAACCCTAACCTAACCCTAACCCTAACCCTAACCCTAACCCTAACCCTAACCCTAACCCTAACCCTAACCCTAACCCTAACCCTAACCCTAACCCTAACCCTAACCCTAACCCTAACCTAACCCTAACCCTAACCCTAACCCTAACCCTAACCCTAACCCTAACCCTAACCCTAACCCTAACCCTAACCCTAACCCTAACCCTAACCCTAACCCTAACCCTAACCCTAACCCTAACCCTAACCCTAACCCTAACCCTAACCCTAACCCTAACCCTAACCCTAACCCTAACCCTAACCCTAACCCTAACCCTAACCCTAACCCTAACCCTAACCCTAACCCTAACCCTAACCCTAACCCTAACCCTAACCCTAACCCTAACCCTAACCCTAACCCTAACCCTAACCCTAACCTAACCCTAACCCTAACCCTAACCCTAACCCTAACCCTAACCCTAACCCTAACCCTAACCCTAACCTAACCCTAACCCTAACCCTAACCCTAACCCTAACCCTAACCCTAACCCTAACCCTAACCCTAACCCTAACCCTAACCTAACCCTAACCCTACTAACCCTAACCCTAACCCTAACCCTAACCCTAACCCTAACCCTAACCCTAACCCTAACCCTAACCCTAACCCTAACCCTAACCCTAACCCTAACCCTAACCCTAACCCTAACCCTAACCCTAACCCTAACCCTAACCCTAACCCTAACCCTAACCCTAACCCTAACCCTAACCCTAACCCTAACCCTAACCCTAACCCTAACCCTAACCCTCAACCCTAACCCTAACCCTAACCCTAACCCTAACCCTAACCCTAACCCTAACCCTAACCCTAACCCTAACCCTAACCCTAACCCTAACCCTAACCCTAACCCTAACCCTAACCCTAACCCTAACCCTAACCCTAACCCTAACCCTAACCCTAACCCTAACCCTAACCCTAACCCTAACCCTAACCCTAACCCTAACCCTAACCCTAACCCTAACCCTAACCCTAACCCTAACCCTAACCCTAACCCTAACCCTAACCCTAACCCTAACCCTAACCCTAACCCTAACCCTAACCCTAACCCTAACCCTAACCCTAACCCTAACCCTAACCCTAACCCTAACCCTAACCCTAACCCTAACCCTAACCCTAACCCTAACCCTAACCCTAACCCTAACCCTAACCCTAACCCTAACCCTAACCCTAACCCTAACCCTAACCCTAACCCTAACCCTAACCCTAACCCTAACCCTAACCCTAACCCTAACCCTAACCCTAACCCTAACCCTAACCCTAACCCTAACCCTAACCCTAACCCTAACCCTAACCCTAACCCTAACCCTAACCCTAACCCTAACCCTAACCCTAACCCTAACCCTAACCCTAACCCTAACCCTAACCCTAACCCTAACCCTAACCCTAACCCTAACCCTAACCCTAACCCTAACCCTAACCCTAACCCTAACCCTAACCCTAACCCTAACCCTAACCCTAACCCTAACCCTAACCCTAACCCTAACCCTAACCCTAACCCTAACCCTAACCCTAACCCTAACCCTAACCCTAACCCTAACCCTAACCCTAACCCTAACCCTAACCCTAACCCTAACCCTAACCCTAACCCTAACCCTAACCCTAACCCTAACCCTAACCCTAACCCTAACCCTAACCCTAACCCTAACCCTAACCCTAACCCTAACCCTAACCCTAACCCTAACCCTAACCCTAACCCTAACCCTAACCCTAACCCTAACCCTAACCCTAACCCTAACCCTAACCCTAACCCTAACCCTAACCCTAACCCTAACCCTAACCCTAACCCTAACCCTAACCCTAACCCTAACCCTAACCCTAACCCTAACCCTAACCCTAACCCTAACCCTAACCCTAACCCTAACCCTAACCCTAACCCTAACCCTAACCCTAACCCTAACCCTAACCCTAACCCTAACCCTAACCCTAACCCTAACCCTAACCCTAACCCTAACCCTAACCCTAACCCTAACCCTAACCCTAACCCTAACCCTAACCCTAACCCTAACCCTAACCCTAACCCTAACCCTAACCCTAACCCTAACCCTAACCCTAACCCTAACCCTAACCCTAACCCTAACCCTAACCCTAACCCTAACCCTAACCCTAACCCTAACCCTAACCCTAACCCTAACCCTAACCCTAACCCTAACCCTAACCCTAACCCTAACCCTAACCCTAACCCTAACCCTAACCCTAACCCTAACCCTAACCCTAACCCTAACCCTAACCCTAACCCTAACCCTAACCCTAACCCTAACCCTAACCCTAACCCTAACCCTAACCCTAACCCTAACCCTAACCCTAACCCTAACCCTAACCCTAACCCTAACCCTAACCCTAACCCTAACCCTAACCCTAACCCTAACCCTAACCCTAACCCTAACCCTAACCCTAACCCTAACCCTAACCCTAACCCTAACCCTAACCCTAACCCTAACCCTAACCCTAACCCTAACCCTAACCCTAACCCTAACCCTAACCCTAACCCTAACCCTAACCCTAACCCTAACCCTAACCCTAACCCTAACCCTAACCCTAACCCTAACCCTAACCCTAACCCTAACCCTAACCCTAACCCTAACCCTAACCCTAACCCTAACCCTAACCCTAACCCTAACCCTAACCCTAACCCTAACCCTAACCCTAACCCTAACCCTAACCCTAACCCTAACCCTAACCCTAACCCTAACCCTAACCCTAACCCTAACCCTAACCCTAACCCTAACCCTAACCCTAACCCTAACCCTAACCCTAACCCTAACCCTAACCCTAACCCTAACCCTAACCCTAACCCTAACCCTAACCCTAACCCTAACCCTAACCCTAACCCTAACCCTAACCCTAACCCTAACCCTAACCCTAACCCTAACCCTAACCCTAACCCTAACCCTAACCCTAACCCTAACCCTAACCCTAACCCTAACCCTAACCCTAACCCTAACCCTAACCCTAACCCTAACCCTAACCCTAACCCTAACCCTAACCCTAACCCTAACCCTAACCCTAACCCTAACCCTAACCCTAACCCTAACCCTAACCCTAACCCTAACCCTAACCCTAACCCTAACCCTAACCCTAACCCTAACCCTAACCCTAACCCTAACCCTAACCCTAACCCTAACCCTAACCCTAACCCTAACCCTAACCCTAACCCTAACCCTAACCCTAACCCTAACCCTAACCCTAACCCTAACCCTAACCCTAACCCTAACCCTAACCCTAACCCTAACCCTAACCCTAACCCTAACCCTAACCCTAACCCTAACCCTAACCCTAACCCTAACCCTAACCCTAACCCTAACCCTAACCCTAACCCTAACCCTAACCCTAACCCTAACCCTAACCCTAACCCTAACCCTAACCCTAACCCTAACCCTAACCCTAACCCTAACCCTAACCCTAACCCTAACCCTAACCCTAACCCTAACCCTAACCCTAACCCTAACCCTAACCCTAACCCTAACCCTAACCCTAACCCTAACCCTAACCCTAACCCTAACCCTAACCCTAACCCTAACCCTAACCCTAACCCTAACCCTAACCCTAACCCTAACCCTAACCCTAACCCTAACCCTAACCCTAACCCTAACCCTAACCCTAACCCTAACCCTAACCCTAACCCTAACCCTAACCCTAACCCTAACCCTAACCCTAACCCTAACCCTAACCCTAACCCTAACCCTAACCCTAACCCTAACCCTAACCCTAACCCTAACCCTAACCCTAACCCTAACCCTAACCCTAACCCTAACCCTAACCCTAACCCTAACCCTAACCCTAACCCTAACCCTAACCCTAACCCTAACCCTAACCCTAACCCTAACCCTAACCCTAACCCTAACCCTAACCCTAACCCTAACCCTAACCCTAACCCTAACCCTAACCCTAACCCTAACCCTAACCCTAACCCTAACCCTAACCCTAACCCTAACCCTAACCCTAACCCTAACCCTAACCCTAACCCTAACCCTAACCCTAACCCTAACCCTAACCCTAACCCTAACCCTAACCCTAACCCTAACCCTAACCCTAACCCTAACCCTAACCCTAACCCTAACCCTAACCCTAACCCTAACCCTAACCCTAACCCTAACCCTAACCCTAACCCTAACCCTAACCCTAACCCTAACCCTAACCCTAACCCTAACCCTAACCCTAACCCTAACCCTAACCCTAACCCTAACCCTAACCCTAACCCTAACCCTAACCCTAACCCTAACCCTAACCCTAACCCTAACCCTAACCCTAACCCTAACCCTAACCCTAACCCTAACCCTAACCCTAACCCTAACCCTAACCCTAACCCTAACCCTAACCCTAACCCTAACCCTAACCCTAACCCTAACCCTAACCCTAACCCTAACCCTAACCCTAACCCTAACCCTAACCCTAACCCTAACCCTAACCCTAACCCTAACCCTAACCCTAACCCTAACCCTAACCCTAACCCTAACCCTAACCCTAACCCTAACCCTAACCCTAACCCTAACCCTAACCCTAACCCTAACCCTAACCCTAACCCTAACCCTAACCCTAACCCTAACCCTAACCCTAACCCTAACCCTAACCCTAACCCTAACCCTAACCCTAACCCTAACCCTAACCCTAACCCTAACCCTAACCCTAACCCTAACCCTAACCCTAACCCTAACCCTAACCCTAACCCTAACCCTAACCCTAACCCTAACCCTAACCCTAACCCTAACCCTAACCCTAACCCTAACCCTAACCCTAACCCTAACCCTAACCCTAACCCTAACCCTAACCCTAACCCTAACCCTAACCCTAACCCTAACCCTAACCCTAACCCTAACCCTAACCCTAACCCTAACCCTAACCCTAACCCTAACCCTAACCCTAACCCTAACCCTAACCCTAACCCTAACCCTAACCCTAACCCTAACCCGTACCCTAACCCTAACCCGTACCCTAACCCTAACCCGTACCCTAACCCGTACCCTAACCCTAACCCGTACCCTAACCCTAACCCGTACCCTAACCCGTACCCTAACCCGTACCCTAACCCGTACCCTAACCCTAACCCTAACCCTAACCCTAACCCGTACCCTAACCCTAACCCGTACCCTAACCCGTACCCTAACCCGTACCCTAACCCGTACCCTAACCCGTACCCTAACCCTAACCCTAACCCGTACCCTAACCCTAACCCGTACCCTAACCCGTACCCTAACCCGTACCCTAACCCGTACCCTAACCCGTACCCTAACCCGTACCCTAACCCTAACCCGTACCCTAACCCGTACCCTAACCCGTACCCTAACCCGTACCCTAACCCGTACCCTAACCCGTACCCTAACCCGTACCCTAACCCGTACCCTAACCCGTACCCTAACCCGTACCCTAACCCGTACCCTAACCCGTACCCTAACCCGTACCCTAACCCGTACCCTAACCCGTACCCTAACCCTAACCCTAACCCTAACCCTAACCCTAACCCTAACCCGTACCCTAACCCGTACCCTAACCCTAACCCTAACCCTAACCCTAACCCTAACCCTAACCCTAACCCTAACCCTAACCCTAACCCTAACCCGTACCCTAACCCGTACCCTAACCCGTACCCTAACCCGTACCCTAACCCGTACCCTAACCCTAACCCTAACCCTAACCCTAACCCTAACCCTAACCCGTACCCTAACCCGTACCCTAACCCTAACCCGTACCCTAACCCTAACCCGTACCCTAACCCTAACCCTAACCCTAACCCTAACCCTAACCCGTACCCTAACCCGTACCCTAACCCTAACCCGTACCCTAACCCGTACCCTAACCCTAACCCGTACCCTAACCCTAACCCGTACCCTAACCCTAACCCTAACCCGTACCCTAACCCGTACCCTAACCCGTACCCTAACCCGTACCCTAACCCTAACCCTAACCCTAACCCTAACCCTAACCCGTACCCTAACCCTAACCCGTACCCTAACCCGTACCCTAACCCGTACCCTAACCCGTACCCTAACCCTAACCCGTACCCTAACCCGTACCCTAACCCTAACCCGTACCCTAACCCTAACCCGTACCCTAACCCTAACCCGTACCCTAACCCTAACCCGTACCCTAACCCTAACCCGTACCCTAACCCGTACCCTAACCCTAACCCTAACCCGTACCCTAACCCTAACCCGTACCCTAACCCGTACCCTAACCCGTACCCTAACCCGTACCCTAACCCTAACCCGTACCCTAACCCGTACCCTAACCCGTACCCTAACCCGTACCCTAACCCGTACCCTAACCCGTACCCTAACCCTAACCCTAACCCGTACCCTAACCCGTACCCTAACCCTAACCCTAACCCGTACCCTAACCCGTACCCTAACCCTAACCCTAACCCGTACCCTAACCCTAACCCGTACCCTAACCCGTACCCTAACCCGTACCCTAACCCGTACCCTAACCCTAACCCTAACCCTAACCCTAACCCTAACCCGTACCCTAACCCTAACCCTAACCCGTACCCTAACCCTAACCCGTACCCTAACCCTAACCCTAACCCTAACCCTAACCCTAACCCTAACCCGTACCCTAACCCTAACCCTAACCCGTACCCTAACCCTAACCCTAACCCTAACCCTAACCCTAACCCTAACCCTAACCCTAACCCTAACCCGTACCCTAACCCTAACCCTAACCCTAACCCTAACCCTAACCCTAACCCTAACCCGTACCCTAACCCGTACCCTAACCCTAACCCGTACCCTAACCCTAACCCTAACCCTAACCCGTACCCTAACCCTAACCCTAACCCGTACCCTAACCCGTACCCTAACCCGTACCCTAACCCGTACCCTAACCCGTACCCTAACCCTAACCCGTACCCTAACCCGTACCCTAACCCGTACCCTAACCCGTACCCTAACCCGTACCCTAACCCGTACCCTAACCCTAACCCGTACCCTAACCCTAACCCGTACCCTAACCCGTACCCGTACCCTAACCCGTACCCGTACCCTAACCCGTACCCGTACCCTAACCCGTACCCTAACCCTAACCCGTACCCTAACCCTAACCCTAACCCTAACCCGTACCCTAACCCGTACCCTAACCCTAACCCGTACCCTAACCCGTACCCTAACCCTAACCCGTACCCTAACCCGTACCCTAACCCTAACCCGTACCCTAACCCTAACCCGTACCCTAACCCTAACCCGTACCCTAACCCTAACCCGTACCCTAACCCTAACCCGTACCCTAACCCTAACCCTAACCCTAACCCGTACCCTAACCCTAACCCGTACCCTAACCCTAACCCGTACCCTAACCCTAACCCGTACCCTAACCCTAACCCGTACCCTAACCCTAACCCGTACCCTAACCCTAACCCGTGCCCTAACCCTAACCCGTACCCTAACCCTAACCCGTACCCTAACCCTAACCCGTACCCTAACCCTAACCCGTACCCTAACCCTAACCCGTACCCTAACCCGTACCCTAACCCTAACCCGTACCCTAACCCGTACCCTAACCCTAACCCGTACCCTAACCCTAACCCGTACCCTAACCCTAACCCGTACCCTAACCCTAACCCGTACCCTAACCCTAACCCGTACCCTAACCCTAACCCTAACCCGTACCCTAACCCTAACCCGTACCCTAACCCTAACCCGTACCCTAACCCTAACCCTAACCCGTACCCTAACCCTAACCCGTACCCTAACCCTAACCCGTACCCTAACCCTAACCCGTACCCTAACCCTAACCCGTACCCTAACCCTAACCCGTACCCTAACCCTAACCCGTACCCTAACCCTAACCCGTACCCTAACCCTAACCCGTACCCTAACCCTAACCCGTACCCTAACCCGTACCCTAACCCGTACCCTAACCCGTACCCTAACCCGTACCCTAACCCGTACCCTAACCCTAACCCGTACCCTAACCCTAACCCGTACCCTAACCCTAACCCTAACCCGTACCCTAACCCTAACCCTAACCCTAACCCTAACCCGTACCCTAACCCGTACCCTAACCCGTACCCTAACCCTAACCCTAACCCGTACCCTAACCCGTACCCTAACCCGTACCCTAACCCGTACCCTAACCCGTACCCTAACCCGTACCCTAACCCTAACCCGTACCCTAACCCGTACCCTAACCCGTACCCTAACCCGTACCCTAACCCTAACCCGTACCCTAACCCGTACCCTAACCCGTACCCTAACCCGTACCCTAACCCGTACCCTAACCCTAACCCGTACCCTAACCCGTACCCTAACCCTAACCCGTACCCTAACCCTAACCCGTACCCTAACCCTAACCCGTACCCTAACCCTAACCCGTACCCTAACCCTAACCCGTACCCTAAACCCTAACCCTAACCCTAACCCTAACCCTAACCCGTACCCTAACCCTAACCCGTACCCTAACCCTAACCCGTACCCTAACCCTAACCCGTACCCTAACCCTAACCCTAACCCGTACCCTAACCCTAACCCGTACCCTAACCCTAACCCGTACCCTAACCCGTACCCTAACCCGTACCCTAACCCGTACCCTAACCCGTACCCTAACCCGTACCCTAACCCTAACCCGTACCCTAACCCGTACCCTAACCCGTACCCTAACCCGTACCCTAACCCGTACCCTAACCCGTACCCTGACCCTAACCCGTACCCTAACCCTAACCCTAACCCGTACCCTAACCCTAACCCTAACCCTAACCCGTACCCTAACCCTAACCCGTACCCTAACCCTAACCCTAACCCTAACCCGTACCCTAACCCTAACCCGTACCCTAACCCTAACCCGTACCCTAACCCGTACCCTAACCCGTACCCTAACCCTAACCCTAACCCGTACCCTAACCCTAACCCGTACCCTAACCCTAACCCGTACCCTAACCCGTACCCTAACCCGTACCCTAACCCTAACCCGTACCCTAACCCGTACCCTAACCCTAACCCGTACCCTAACCCTAACCCGTACCCTAACCCGTACCCTAACCCGTACCCTAACCCTAACCCGTACCCTAACCCGTACCCTAACCCGTACCCTAACCCGTACCCTAACCCTAACCCGTACCCTAACCCTAACCCGTACCCTAACCCTAACCCGTACCCTAACCCTAACCCGTACCCTAACCCTAACCCGTACCCTAACCCTAACCCTAACCCTAACCCTAACCCTAACCCTAACCCTAACCCTAACCCTAACCCTAACCCTAACCCTAACCCGTACCCTAACCCTAACCCTAACCCGTACCCTAACCCTAACCCGTACCCTAACCCTAACCCTAACCCGTACCCTAACCCTAACCCTAACCCGTACCCTAACCCGTACCCTAACCCTAACCCGTACCCTAACCCTAACCCGTACCCTAACCCTAACCCGTACCCTAACCCTAACCCGTACCCTAACCCTAACCCGTACCCTAACCCTAACCCGTACCCTAACCCTAACCCGTACCCTAACCCTAACCCGTACCCTAACCCTAACCCGTACCCTAACCCTAACCCGTACCCTAACCCTAACCCTAACCCGTACCCTAACCCTAACCCGTACCCTAACCCTAACCCGTACCCTAACCCTAACCCGTACCCTAACCCTAACCCGTACCCTAACCCTAACCCGTACCCTAACCCGTACCCTAACCCGTACCCTAACCCGTACCCTAACCCGTACCCTAACCCTAACCCGTACCCTAACCCGTACCCTAACCCGTACCCTAACCCGTACCCTAACCCGTACCCTAACCCTAACCCGTACCCTAACCCGTACCCTAACCCGTACCCTAACCCGTACCCTAACCCGTACCCTAACCCTAACCCGTACCCTAACCCTAACCCGTACCCTAACCCGTACCCTAACCCGTACCCTAACCCGTACCCTAACCCTAACCCGTACCCTAACCCTAACCCGTACCCTAACCCGTACCCTAACCCTAACCCGTACCCTAACCCGTACCCTAACCCTAACCCGTACCCTAACCCTAACCCGTACCCTAACCCGTACCCTAACCCTAACCCGTACCCTAACCCTAACCCGTACCCTAACCCTAACCCGTACCCTAACCCGTACCCTAACCCTAACCCGTACCCTAACCCTAACCCGTACCCTAACCCGTACCCTAACCCTAACCCGTACCCTAACCCGTACCCTAACCCTAACCCGTACCCTAACCCTAACCCGTACCCTAACCCTAACCCGTACCCTAACCCGTACCCTAACCCGTACCCTAACCCTAACCCGTACCCTAACCCTAACCCGTACCCTAACCCTAACCCGTACCCTAACCCTAACCCGTACCCTAACCCTAACCCCTAACCCGTACCCTAACCCGTACCCTAACCCGTACCCTAACCCTAACCCGTACCCTAACCCGTACCCTAACCCGTACCCTAACCCGTACCCTAACCCTAACCCGTACCCTAACCCTAACCCGTACCCTAACCCTAACCCGTACCCTAACCCTAACCCTAACCCTAACCCTAACCCTAACCCTAACCCTAACCCTAACCCTAACCCTAACCCTAACCCGTACCCGTACCCTAACCCTAACCCTAACCCGTACCCTAACCCTAACCCTAACCCGTACCCTAACCCTAACCCTAACCCTAACCCTAACCCGTACCCTAACCCTAACCCTAACCCGTACCCTAACCCTAACCCGTACCCTAACCCTAACCCTAACCCTAACCCTAACCCGTACCCTAACCCTAACCCTAACCCGTACCCTAACCCTAACCCTAACCCTAACCCGTACCCTAACCCTAACCCTAACCCGTACCCTAACCCGTACCCTAACCCTAACCCTAACCCTAACCCTAACCCTAACCCTAACCCGTACCCTAACCCTAACCCTAACCCGTACCCTAACCCGTACCCTAACCCTAACCCTAACCCGTACCCTAACCCTAACCCTAACCCTAACCCTAACCCTAACCCGTACCCTAACCCTAACCCGTACCCTAACCCGTACCCTAACCCTAACCCGTACCCTAACCCTAACCCTAACCCTAACCCTAACCCGTACCCTAACCCTAACCCGTACCCTAACCCTAACCCGTACCCTAACCCTAACCCGTACCCTAACCCGTACCCTAACCCTAACCCGTACCCTAACCCTAACCCGTACCCTAACCCTAACCCGTACCCTAACCCTAACCCATACCCTAACCCTAACCCGTACCCTAACCCTAACCCTAACCCGTACCCTAACCCTAACCCTAACCCGTACCCTAACCCGTACCCTAACCCTAACCCGTACCCTAACCCGTACCCTAACCCGTACCCTAACCCGTACCCTAACCCTAACCCTAACCCGTACCCTAACCCTAACCCGTACCCTAACCCTAACCCTAACCCTAACCCTAACCCTAACCCGTACCCTAACCCGTACCCTAACCCGTACCCTAACCCGTACCCTAACCCTAACCCGTACCCTAACCCTAACCCGTACCCTAACCCGTACCCTAACCCGTACCCTAACCCGTACCCTAACCGGTACCCTAACCCTAACCCGTACCCTAACCCCTAACCCTAACCCCTAACCCTAACCCTAACCCGTACCCTAACCCGTACCCTAACCCGTACCCTAACCCTAACCCTAACCCTAACCCTAACCCTAACCTTAACCCTAACCCTAATCCCTAACCCTAACCCTAACCCTAACCCTAACCCTAACCCTAACCCTAACCCTAATCCCTAACCCTAACCCTAACCCGTACCCTAACCCGTACCCTAACCCTAACCCTAACCCGTACCCTAACCCGTACCCTAACCCTAACCCTAACCCTAACCCTAACCCTAACCCTAACCCGTACCCTAACCCGTACCCTAACCCTAACCCTAACCCTAACCCGTACCCTAACCCATACCCTAACCCTAACCCTAACCCTAACCCGTACCCTAACCCGTACCCTAACCCGTACCGTAACCCGTACCCTAACCCTAACCCGTACCCTAACCCTAACCCGTACCCTAACCCGTACCCTAATCCTAACCCGTACCCTAACCCGTACCCTAACCCGTACCCTAACCCGTACCCTAACCCTAACCCGTACCCTAATCCTAACCCGTACCCTAACCCGTACCCTAACCCTAACCCTTACCCTAATTGTCTAACCCTAATTTTCTAACCCTAACCCTAACCCTAACCCTAACCCTAAACCCTAACCCTAACCCTAAACCCTAACCCCTAACCCAAACCCCTAACCCCTAACCCTAACCCCTAACCCTAGCCCTAGCCCTAGCCCTAAACCCTAAACCCTAAACCCTAAACCCTAAAGCCTAACCCTACCATCTGCCCTCTGCCCAACACCCTCCCAGGTGTTGGAAATGCAATGAAAATACTCCATAAGATGCGCACCTGGTCGGCACATTCTTAACAAAAGGCTTTTTACATTTTCACCAGTAGTTTCTCCTTTAGGTCATTACTTGCCAATTAATGACCATGCTGTTTAGGAAGCTCATTAAAAACCCAGGAGTCACGGTTCCTGTCAGGCTCTCCTGTTCTCTCTCGGGCACTCTTCCACCCTCTCTAGGTTTCAATTTCCTCATCTGTAAAAACACGGGCATCTGACTATAATTCATTCCAGGAACTCGAGCCTATTGAGAGAGGGAGGAAATAGCTAATCTGGTTTTTGGATGATAGACCAAAAACCAGATTTGAACAAAAATATTTCATTGCTGGTTTTCATTCAAACAGACAGGTATAATGAAGGAAGGAATCCCCCTGGCCCTCCAGGAGTTGCCTGGGGACTAGTCTGCGAAATACTTACACATCAAGAGATGACTCTGAGCTGGAATTCTACAAAAGAAGAGTAGAGCAATCCACTACAGCTTTATAACCCCTCAGCCGCAGGAGGAGAATGGCTGCAGGCTACTGAAAGCCAGCAGCCTTGACAAATTAACTCCCCCCAGCCTTTGCCAAACTACAGTGGTACCTCTGAGTTCTCTGTTTCCTTCTCTATTCTGACTCTTTTCTCAATAAATGCACACTTCTTAATATAGTGTCACAGTGGAAGCAAAACAGACCTTCAATTTTCAGACCTCAATTTATAAAGCAAAGGTTCTGGGGGTTTTGTTTTTAAATTAAAGGACAACATAATTTGAAAATTGTACAGGTTCTATTTCTTCAGTTCCAAGACACCAACACACTGCATGTGGTCCCCATGGAAAGGCCCCTCTCAGCAGAAGTGCCACCGATTCCACAATGAAAGGGCAGCAAGGTGCCCTTCTCCCTTCTCTGCTGCCTGGATGGCCCCCATGTTTTTCAATCCATGCCCCCTGGCAAGTTTCTAAGGTGCAGTTCTCAGACTCTTCCCTTTCCCATCCCAGCAGGTGGCCAAGGGCATGCCCGGGCTGGAGACGTGCAGGAAGCAGAGCTGGGCCAGTTGGACAGAGTGGGGTTTGGGGGGGGTCACAGCAGGAGAAATCACCATGCAGGATAAATCCCTTGGCCTTGCCATAAGCCAAGGGCAAGTCTCTCAGGGCTACGGGCCCTCTCAGGTTCTCCTTGCAGAGACCTCGCGTGGGGCACTTGGCTACTTGGGAAAACCGCGCGCGGGAGCGAGCTTTACACCAACAGATGTTTTGTAAAATTGGACGGGGTAGGCTCGGGCCTGTCCTCAAAGCCGCTACTCAAAGGCGAGCCCTTCCTGTGGCCGCCAGGTTAGGTGGCGCCGCGACTGTGCCGAACAGCTCTGGTGTGAGTCGTGGTTCCCTCCTCCACCCACCCCCACGAGCCCGTCCCCTTACCTGCGGTCCGCGACCCTCCGCTCCGCGCTCGGATGCCGCTGCGGTGCCAGGGACCCACGGGAGGGGTCGTTCCCGGCCGCCGCGCGCTGGCTCCCTGGACCCGTGCCGGCTCGCCGGGGGCCGACGGAGAGGAGCCTCGAGGACGCCCCGCGCCAGGTGCGCTCCGGCCGGGACGCCCACTTCCGGGAGAGGCGCGCGGACCGCCGGCGCGCTCAGGTGAGCCGCAGCCAATGCCGAGAGAGACCCGCCCCGCCGGCGCCGCGTCCGCGCGGCACAGCACGGTCTCGACGCTCCGGGCACGGGCGCCTGGGGCCGGGCGTCCCCTATCCTGCGAGCGCGAGGCAGGAAGCGGCGCCCCTGCGAGGCCGCTAGCGAGGCCCCGGCGCGCGGGCCCCTGCGGCGCAGAGACCGCTCCAGGCTGGACTCAGCGAAGCCAAGGCCGCCAGGACGAGCGCTTGGCGGGACCCGGCTTGGGCGGCGGAGCAGCAGGCCCCCGCAAACAACCCAATTTTTTAAATGGAAAAAGGACTTGAAAAGACCCTTGTCCAGATAAGACATACAAATGGTCAACAAACACCTGAAGAGATGTTAAACATCGTTAGTCACGATGGAAATGCACATTAATACCACAACGCCATACCCCTCCACAAACACTAGAAGGCCTATAATCAAGAAAATTAAAAATAACAAATTTTGGCAAAAATGTAGAGAAACTGATACAGAGTTTCCCATGGGGAAAATGAATGGGTCCAGGAGATGGATGGTGAGAATATTTGTACAACAATGTGAATGTAGTCAATGCCACAGAACTGTATACTCAAAATGGTTTAAATGTTAAATGTTAGTTTTAATCACAATGAAAAAAATGAATGAAGCACTGATAATACATGTTAGAACATGGATGAACACTGAAAACATTCTAAGTCAAAGAGGTCATGCAGAAAAGGTCACCCAAATCATACTTATCTCGTGTGTTTTAAATCCATAAAGGTTTTGAAAATGAGGGAAAGTCTCAGTAATGGTTTCAGAGAAAGAAAACTGGATCAGAATGGGAAAAGACATTTCCATAGAGTTGGGGAGATGGTGAATGTTGAAGTGGGCCCGTGGATAGGATTATAAGGTGGAACCATAAAATTTCGTCTTTGGGTCTTTATGTGCTGGTTCCCTGGGAGAGGACCCCAGTATTGCATAAAACACACTGGAGTAGTTTATGTGAGGTGGTGTGTTTTGTACTGCTGCTTATAGTTTTTTTTATACACTTGAAATTACTGGGAAGTACATTACTTTTCAAAAGAACCATGTCAAAACCATGCCCAAAAAAAGCAGAGAAGACATCAAACTTCATAATAGAGGCCAAGCCTTAACCAGATCCAGTTCACCTAAACTGGTGACGCTCATCATTCTTGTAGGGTCCACGTGTTATTAACAGGCACCATGGGAAGATTATATTAGGAGCCACTATGTCTTGGGTGCTGCGGATGACCTGGCTGTAGTAGAAACAGTGGGATATCTGAATTCTAGTTTGCCACATCAAACCACCAAAAACCTGTTAGAACTAATAAAGGAATTCAGTAAAGCTGCAGGGTAAAAAATCAGTACACAAAAATCACTTCTTTTTTTTTTTAATAACTTTTTTTTAAATGTTTATTTATTTATTTATTTATCTTTGGCTGCATTGAGTCTTCGTTGCTGTGCACGGCCTTTCTCTAGCTGTGGCAAGCAGGGGCTACTCTTCGTTGCGCTGCACAGGCTTCTCATTGCGGTGGCTTCTCTTGTTGCGGAGCACAGGCTGTAAGAGAGCAGGCTTCACTAGTTGTGGCACACGACCTCAGCAGTTGTCACTCGTGGGCTCCAGAGCACAGGCTCAGTAGGTGTGGCGCACGGCCTTAGTTGTTCCGTCGCATGTGGGATCTTCCCGGACCAGGGCTCGAACCCGTGTTCCCTGTATTGGCAGGCAGATTCTTAACCACTGAGCCACAAAGGAAGCTCTAAAAATCACTTGTCTTTCTATACACTAGTAATGTGCCATCAGAAAGAGAAATGAAGAAAACAATCCCATTTACAATTGCATCTAAAAAATACCTGGGAATAAATTTAACCAGGGATGTGAAAGCACACTAAAAACTGTAATACACTGATGAAAGAAACTGAACAGACACAAATGAATGGAAAGCTATCCCGTGCTCATGGATGCAAAGAACACTGTTAAAATGTCCATTCTACCAAAAGCAATGTTCAAATGCAAAGCAAGCCTGGTCAGAACTCCAATGGCATTCTTCACAGAAATATAGCAAACGTTCCTAACATTTGTGTGGAAACACAAAGGCCCCTGAATAGCCAAAGGGAGTCTGAGAACGGAGAACAGGTTGGAGGCGTCTCCCTCCCTGACTTCACACTACATTACGAAGCTACAGTCACCAAAAAGTGTGCAATTGGCACAAAAACAGGCACGCAGACCAGAGGAACAGGACAGGGACCCAAGAAATAAACCTACGGTTATGCGGTAAGTTAATTCACAAGAAAAGAGCCAAGAACATACACTGGGGAAACAACAGTCCCCTCAATAAATGGTGCTGGCAAAACTGGACACCACACACCAAAAAACACTGCACTCTGTCTACACCACACAAAAACTGGCTAAAAAACCAGTGTTCCACATGAAGCCCTTCCTCTCCTGGGTCCTCTGAGGGCAGACACCCTCAGCAGTCAACCAGACACAAGAACCTTCTCCCCCACTTTTCCTCACCTTTTCCTTTAGCAGCATCACCTCCCAGCAGGTCCAGAGGAGACCTGGCTCCTGTCAGCGTGAACTGGACCCCACAGTGTCCCAAAGCCCCAGTGGGTCCTGAGGAGACCCGGCTTCTGCTACATCCGTTCTGCTGTGGAAATTCAAATTGAAATAGAGCCAAATGACCCATGAAATCTCCAAAATAGTTAAGGAGCAATTAACTAGAAACCATAAGAAATGAAATGATTATAGACACAGACTTTACTTATTTTTTTTTTAATATTTATTTATTTAGCTTCGCTGGGTCTTAGCTGTGTCACACGGACCTTTTTCTTTTTTAAGTTGCAGCATGCGAACTCTTAGTTGAGGCACGTGGGATCTAGTTCCCTGACCAGGGATGGAACCCAGGCCCCCTGCACTGGGAGCATGGAGCCTTACCCACAGGACCACCAGGGAAGTCCCTACACACGAACTTTAAAACTTATGCCAAATTCACACAAATTTATTCACAGACATTTCAAATGCAAGGCTATGAAAATTACAGAGAAACATAGAAGAAAATCTACATGACCTTGGGTTTCGTCTATAGATCACGGGCTTTGAGTTTTAATATACAAGGCCAATCACAAAAGAAAAAAATATGGTGCACTTTATAAAATTAAAGATTTCTACTCTCAAAGACCTTATTCACAAAGTCAAAATGAGGCAGGAGATAAATGGTCTCCAGCCTATGCATTTACAACTGACCTCCGGTTCACACTTCCTGGGGTGAGAAAAAAATGGGCTCCAGGCTGGACATTCATTACCAGCCCCCTGTTTACATTTCCTGAAGCAAGACACAAACGGGCTCTAGGACTACATATTTATGACCGGACTCCTGTCTATATTTCGAGGTCTGCACCTCGATATGAAGACCAGCAACAGAAATAGGGTAAATAACCAGACATTGGACATTTTTATGGGAGGGACAGAGTGGGACTAAACCCTGTTAAAATATCAAAAGGTCATACATTTCTCATCCTTGGGGCAAGGGAAACATTGCACATGTGCAGAAAGGTTCCTTCAGGGTCAAAAAGGAAGGGGCACCACCCCAAAATAGGTGATGCTAAGGTCGTCCCATAGGCCTCTGGGCTGTAATCCATCTTGGAAAAAAGTTGCGCATGCATGTTGGGGAGGGTTCTAGGGCAGGGCAGGTGTGGAAAAAGAAACCAGATAATTGGCCAGAGGTGAACAGAGACCCGGAAGAACTGCCCTATATAAGTGACTTAACTGCCTCTTTACTGCACTCCTCCTCATTAGGGAGAGTGTCCACACCCTTTCTCTCCGGGTGTGCATCTCTGCCTTGCTTCTGTCTTAACTAAACAAACTGTTTCTCTGTGTGCTCTCCCACTTGTTGCTGTGCTATGTCTCTAATAATAAACTTTGTACCTGTTTTTACAGTTTTTACCTCTATGAGAAATGCATTTTTCGCTGGGGGCAAGAGCTAGCAGGGGTGGTGGCTAGGATTCCTGGTTTTCATCCAGGCTACCCACGTTCAATTCCTGGGCAGGGAATGAAGATCTCGCTTCATGCCACCATTCACTGCTGCCTCTCCAAGATAAAAAAGACAAGCCACAAAACTGGGAGAAAAATACTTGTAAACCACATATCCAGTAAAGGACTTGGACTCAAAATGGACAAAGACCTCTAACACAACCCCATTTTAAAAATGGCTAAGGATTTGAACACACACCTGGCCAAAAAAGATATACAGATAATAAAAATTATACAAAAAAATCATATACTATTAGGGATTTCCAAATTAAAATCGTGAGCCATCACAGCACACCTACTAGGATGGCTGAACTCCAAAACTATGGCAACACCGACTGCTGGAGGGTGAGGAGCAACCCCTCCTCATAGCTGGGGTGCAGGCACAGCCACGTGGCAAGACAGTTCGGCAGCTTTTTCCACAACTAATCAAGTCTCCCCTCGGGGTCCAACAATTATGCGTCCAGTATATAGGCAACTGCTTTGAAAATCTATGTCCAAAAGCAGACAAGGGTGCAATTATGCACAGCAGCACTATTCGTAATGGCTAAAAACCTGAAGAAATCAGGATATCCTTCACTAGATGACTGCATAAGCAAAGTGGAGGACATCCATGTCAAGGTGAGCAGAATACACCACGCCAATATATGTCTCTCTGGCATAAGGATTATTTCAGTCTCATTCAAAAAAAGAAAGATAGAAAAAACTGAGTAGAGACTGACCTTTTATGAAGGACATTTATAAGGAAATCCCCCCTTCCCCAAGGTCTTTTGTTTTTATCTGAAGATGGCATTTGGTATTTAAGGTGATGGCTTTGGCCATTTCAGGGAGTGACTCAGTTTTTCTGGGTATCTCTCCTGTATACAGGAGGTATAC
Source organism: Balaenoptera ricei (assembly GCF_028023285.1). Taxonomy (NCBI): domain Eukaryota; kingdom Metazoa; phylum Chordata; class Mammalia; order Artiodactyla; family Balaenopteridae; genus Balaenoptera; species Balaenoptera ricei. The sequence continues at coordinate 24,625 of NW_026777563.1, forward strand.
ATGCTCTTAAACTTCTGTTTTTCTCCTGTTAATCTGGCTTTTATTACGGGGCAGGGGTGGGACTCAACCAAGAACCTAGAAGGACAAAGTGAAAATTGTTTTTCCTTCCATACACATGCAATGGAATACTACTGAGCAGCAGAAAGAAATGAACCATCAACCCATGGAAAGACATGGATAAATCCTCAGTATATACTGCTACGTGAAAGCATCCAGGCTGAGGAGGCTGCACACAGTATGACCCCATTGGTGACATTCTGGGACAGGCAGAGCTACACAGATGATAAGCAGATCATGGGGTGGGGGATTTGAAGTGTTCCATGTCATACTTTAGCATGGATACCTGTCACTATGCATTTGTCTAAACCCATAGATGTGTATAGCCCAAGGGGTCAATCAAACTCTATTCAAATTTAGTTATTTACGGTGTAGGAGTATTACAAGATGGAATACTCAATGTGACAGAATCTAACTGTATTAGAAATGCATGGAAAAAACTCACTGTAGGGGATGGAGTAAAAGGTGCTGACCTAAGTTAACTTTGGAAATGAACGCAATCTCTAGACTAAATGCAAAATGTACACAAACGGGGCTTCCCTGGTGGCGCAGTAGTTGAGAATCTGCCTGCCAATGCAGGGGACACGGGTTCAAGCCCTGGTCTGGGAGGATCCCACATGTCGCGGAGCAACTAGGCCCATGAGCCACAACTACTGAGCCTGGGCGACTGGAGCCTGTGCTCCACAACAAGAGAGGCCGCAATAGTGAGAGGCCCACGCACTGTGATGAAGAGTGGCCCCCGCTTGCCACAACTAGAGAAAGCCCTCGCACAGAAACGAAGACCCAACACAGCCAAAAATAAATAAATAAATAAATCTTTAAAATTAAAAGAAAAATAATGAAGTACAATATCAATATTTGAAAAAAAAAATGTACACAAACAGTGGACTTTATTTTATGGAGTTCTTTCTAGGGTGTAGCAGCTAACAATTCTGAAACCTCTGCACATGTAATCTGGAAAGGAGCAATGCATAAGTAAATGGCAGATAGTGGGCACCAAGCTCCTCACTGTGGGAGTGGGAAGTTACAAATAAGCAAGGGGAGAGCCTCTGCCCTCATAATACTTGGCTGAGCTTCCTGGGAGGATGGTGTGGGGAGTTCACTGGCCATAGGAAATGCACAGATCTTTACACTGGGAAGGCTGTGAAGACATAGGAAACTCACACCCCATCTTTCCACCCATACCTGCTGCAAACACTCAGCCCTCTGTAATCAGCCAGTTGCACCTTTTTAGACATTCTTAGCCCCAGGCAGATAAAGGAGCGTGAGGGTCTTGCATTACCTCTAAGCTGTCCCAGAATCCAGGCCCTGGGGGATGGAGCCAGGATGGGGGTGCCTGGGCTGCTGACCAGCAGGTGAGAGGAAGGAGAAAGACCAGTCCTGAGGACAGAGGTTCCCTCAAGTCTGTGAGCCCTGGAGCCCTGATCGGATTCACCCCCAGTGGGGACATGGGTGGGGCCTGCAGTGGTTCTGTTTTCCACCCGGGCCCCTTTGATGAAACCACGGCAGCAATGGGCCCAGAAGTCTCTTGGTGGTGTTGCAAACTGACACAGCAGTTTTACGAAGGAACAGGAGAATGAAGCTGAGCTCCTGACGGCCACTTCTGGCTGAGTTCCTTCTGTCAGGCCCACAGAGACAACCGTGGAGTCTGCTGTAACCCACCTTCCCCAGCCTGGTCTTTCCTCTCCCTCCCTGCGATGAGTCCCGTGACATTTCCAGCCTGGACCCCTCTCCCAGGCCAGACGCCTCTGTCCAGTCACTGCACCCCCATCTCACCTTGGGGGCTAACAGGGCCCTCAGGGGACCGGGATCCTGCAGCTCCCCACACCCAGGAGCAGCCCCACCTTCCCTGGTTGCTGAGCCCAGACACCGGGTGTAACCGAGCAGGACCCTACGGGGCCTTCCCAGGACAGACCCACCCCCCCCATATCCTCTGCTGTAGCTCCTCTCTGAAGTACCTGGTTAACAGCATCTGATGCACGCTTCCTGAGTTGTTTTACAGACTTCTACCAGATGGAAGACATTAACTGCTGTACTTGATGATCAAGAGCCCCCAGACCTACTGGCACCTAAGAATTGATACTGTTCACCACCTTGTTACCTCACTATCAACCAACCAGAGAATTGTGCACCAGCTGATCTCATACCCTGCGACCCCCTCCTCCAAATTCACAGTAATTCCCCTCTACGCCCACAGTCCTGGCCCAAGCCCGATCTAGTGCCTGGTTCCTCCATCAGGCCCTGACAAAGTTCCCTGTCCCCACGGTGCGTCTCACATCCCACCCCAACATGGTCTTTCTGAAGCATAAACGAGACTGTGACTCTCTCCCACATGTAATCCCCAAATGTTTCCCCACGTTCGCTAGAGTATCTGCTGGGAGAGACATCTGCCAAGGCCCTGAGAGTCCCCGGCATCCCTACTGGGCTGGTGGCTCTTGGTTCCCTGATACTGACCACCTCAGCAGGCCAGGCGAGATGGCACCAAACCCCAGAACTGCTCACCTCAGGATGGGGCTGGTACTGCTGCTGCCTGATCAAAGAGAGCAGAGAAGGGTTCCCCAACTGGGACACAAACACTGCACGAGTGGCCTCTCCCTTAGCTATCGCATGATCCCCATGGGACTTGAGGGAAGGAAGGACCCAGGCACGTTAGTTCCTAAGCAGGATGCTGTGGGCTCAGTTGTGTCCCCCCAAAATTCACATGCTGAATCCCTAACCCCCAGGACCGCAGGATGTGGTGGTATTTGGAGATGCAGTTTTTAAAGAGGTGATCAAGTTAAAATGATGTCACTAGGGTGGATCCTAATCCAATAAGACTGATGTCCTACCACAAGAGATTACGACACAGAGATCATGTGAAGAGAAGATGGCTGTCTACACACCAAGGAGAGAAGGCTCAAGGAAAAACCAGCCTGCAGACACCTTGATCTCAGACATCATCCAGGACTAGGAGGTAGGTCTGTTGTTCAAGCTCCCCGGTCTGTGGTGTTTGTTATGGCAGCCCCGAGCAGACTCACACACAGGGTAAAGAAGGTCTCACACTAGATAGCTCACTCTCCATTCCCCTGTATGTGAGTGACAGTAGCCTCAGGAACTGAGGAAGGTGTGCCCGAGGAAAGGCACAAGATATGAGATTTTAGGCATAACACGACTGCACTGATATTTTTATTTCCTTTTTAAAATATTTTTTAAATCTTTATTTATTTAATTTATTTATTTTTGGCTGCGTTAGGTCTTCATTGCTGCACACGGGATTTCTCTAGTTGCAGCAAGGGGGGCTTCTCTTCACTGCGGTGCACGGGCTTCTCATTGCGGTAGCTTCTCTCGTTGCGGAGCACGGGCTCTAGGCGTGGGGGCTCAGTAGTTGTGGCACACGGGCATAGCTGCTCTGCGGCATGTGGGATTTTCCCGGACCAGGTCTCGAACCCGTGTCCCCTGCATCAGCAGGCAGATTATCAACCACTACACCATCAGGGAAGCCCCACGACTGCACTGATCTTAAACAAGCCTGATCTACATTCACACGAGATGGTTTTGTCCTGTATATACACCCACATTAGCACCTTCAGTCTCAAGGGTAGACCTGTGGCTTCACCACTTCCACTGAGAGCATTACCTTAATCTGCTCTGAACCACCTCCTATAGGATTTCCAGAACCACAAAGCATCAGAGACTGCATGCTGCTGTGTAATCATGTTTCACAGGACCCAGAGGCTGTGTGCCAGCTTCCGGGTGACCCTGCCACAGCAGAGCCACCCAGCTGTCCACCAGGACCCACATCCCTTTCTCCTGTTCACAGCCAGCCTGCACCTCCCAGCTTTCCCACCCATTGCAGCCCAAAGGGCAAGTGGTGGAGGTGGTGAGATCCTTGGCCAGCCTGTGTCCTAGGGTGGATGGCATGCTGCCATGTGGTCACCCCATCCCCTGCTGGTTGGACCCCTCCACCTGAAAGCAGGGAAGAGAAACAAGGAGGACAGAGCCTGGGCCCCAGCACCCACCTGCCCTGAAGTATCACAAGAAAGGGACAGAGACATCTTGAGCTTCAGCCCATTTTGGGGGGGACACTTTGTTCCAGTAACAAACCTTTGCTTTAAGAACCAAGGTGCGTTACAGATCCCTCCCCAACTGTAACAGAAAGTGAGGCTTAATTTCATCACAGAATAAAGTTATGAGGAACTTACAGGCCTAAGAAACTTAGGTTTGGGATACTCAATTAGTGAAGAATCTAAACAGAGTTTGGGCTTGGAGCAGTAAATTAAAGAAGTAACCAAGGGTTGTTCATATAGGCTTCTGCACCTTTCACATGAGAGACTTATTTCCTGCTTTCAAGGAGATAGAGAGTCAGAGTGTCCCTCTTGCACCAGCCATTTATTAAGGAACTGTAATTCAAAGTAATCGATATGCCACTGTGGAGCAGCCCTCCCTGAGACCCAACAATACACAGAGGTGGGAATACATGCATATATTTCCTTGCATTATCAGCTGAGCACTTTTAGCTCCTATATGTAACTTTTTAATAACATTCTCTAGTAAAAGGAACCAGAGCTCTTTGAAATAATGGCTGACACTAGGACTGACACAGTAAATATATGAACCAGGACAATCTTGAATCTTATATCAGAAAATAAGGAAGAACCAAGAAAAAAAATCCACAGGATGGAATGATGTCAAAGGAAAACAGGAACCAATGGAAAGAGCTCTCAATAGCCAAAGTAGGAATGAAATTAGCAACAAAATCTGGACTGCTGGATTATAACAAAAAGTTAAAAAAACAAAGCAAAACAAAAAATACTATCCACAGATGTCCATGCTGGTAAAATAAGTAACTGCACAGGGTTTTGTTTGTTTGTTTGTTTTAATGAATAGGGTTGACTAGAAATCTCCTATGTGGAAGTCCCAATAATTGATGTGGACACTCAGCCATCCATGGATTGTGGAGGTGGAGATAACTCCTGTCTCCATAAGTGCTGGTTCCCAAAGTAGCTTCCTCCTGAAGAAGACACACAGCACGGAAATGGGAAAAACTTAACTTCATTGTGGGGAAATCTGAAAAACTACCTCAGCCAGGTGACCAAAGTTAATATTAACAGTGATAAGTTGCCCTGAGAGCCTGTTCCCTTGATATAAAGTGATGAGAAAGCACTTTACCTCTGTGATCTGCTTACTCAAAACGCATAACTCAAGCCTAATCCTGAGAAAAACACCAAGTAAATTCCAATGCGGGACAATCAACAAAATACCTGACCAGTACTCCTCACCAATGTCAAGGTCATAGAAACAAGCAGAGACTCAGAAACTGTGAAAGCCCAGAAGAGCCTGAACAGACATGATGACTAAATGTCACGTGATACCCTGGATGGCATCCTGGAAGAGAAAAAGTTAGAATGAAGGAAACCCAAGTGAAATATGGATGTCAGTTAATAATAAGGTACTGATATTTTATCATTAATTGTGACAATTCGGTTTAAAACTAGAATGAGAAACCTATTGCATCACACTAGAAATCTAGATGAAATGGGTAACCTCCTAGTAAAAACACACATTAACAAAATGGAACGTAATAAAGGAAAATACAAACAGAACAGTTAGCCACCAAAAGACCTCTTCCCCATTTTGCTTCTCCTTTCATTGTTCCGGGATTTCACTCTCCTGGGACAGGGAAGGAATGGAGACAGAGCAAGCTGGCAGTTCCCCTAAGTTTGGACCGCACTCAGTGTCTTCATCTCGCCCAGCCATGCCCCATCCAGTAGGGCACCCAAGGGAGTCTCAGGGATTATTGGTTCTGATGTTATCAGCTATGACTTTTGTGATTCCAATGGACTGGACACACTTACTAAAGTATAATAAATCATTATTTTTAAATGATATAAATAAATTAATAACTGCAAGAGACAGGTTTAAGAGTGGATTTGGACCTGGCAGTTCTGGTGGCTCACTCTCTTGCAGTGTGATCTGGTCTCCCTCCAATCCTTTGTGCTGCTCAATGCCTTCGGGTGGCCCCATTCACAGGAACAGTCTCTCTCACTGCATCCAGGGCTTCCAGAAACTGCAGGCGACACCCACTCAATGTCCATTTTAACAGAAAAGAAGAGGTTCAGTTAAGGTCAGTGACTGTGGTCACCCATCCAGGGCTCTTGCTGTCCTCCCTTGATGGCAGGAAGCTCTTCCACTAGCTAAAATAGCAACTTTGCTGTTGGTGGTAAACTCAAGACTCTTGCTTTGGGCATGGGGGCCTCACATCAGAGGCTGGCCCTGATTGCCTGTGTACCTCAAAAGGCACACAGACTTCATTTGTGTCCCTGGGAGGTGGGAGCCCAGGAGTCACACCTGCCCTCTGACTATATTAATCACCCATCTCCACAGAACACATTTGCTCATTTTCCAGTCTCTGCTCTCTCCTTTACAGAGAACAGAAACCAAATGGTAGGTGGTAAGGAAACTGTTACGCAACGGAGCAGTGTCTCACGGATTATTCTATACCGTGGAATCCACAGTTGGCTGGCTTTCCGGTGGCCGCAGGGACTGGGCCCGGGATGCACGTGGCTCCTGGAGACCACGTGGCCTCAGAGTGAGAACACCAGGTGGGAAGCCACTTGCTCCCATACCTCTGATTTTTAATGAGTATGAATGTCAAAGGTTTGCAACAACCCGAAGGCCAGAGGATTGCAGGGCCACGGTCTGCTGTATGCTGGTTGTGGCCAGGGCCACACTCAATGTCTGGAGGGTTTCTTCCTCTCGGAAGGCTGAGAGGCTATGAGGGAGGAGGCCCTTTTCTCAATCACGTGGATGTAGGGAACTGAAACATCCCAAGGGGCCGTCTACGCTGCCCAGGTAGCTGTTCAATTGCCCAGCAGCAAGGTCAGCTCAGTGATTGGCCACAGGGGCTTGACAGGGCCCAGGCAGGCCTGAGCTGGAGGACCACAGATGCCTGCCTGGATGGTCAGGGGTCAAGGGATATTCTGAGATTTTATTATCTACTACTGCCCACTCAAATGGGACAAAGGATGCAGCCAGTCCTGAAGGGCACCGCCAGCCCTCAAGAAGGCAGCATATGGGGGCTGGCAGCGCTACAGCCTTGCATACATGCCAACATGTCCCACTCAGCGCACTGCGTGTCAGGGCTGGGCTGGAACCTGGGTCCAGCCCCACCCTCCCCAGGTTGGCGTCAGGGGACCTTCCTGACTTCTGAGGCCCTCCACAAACACAGACTGAGATTAAGTTGGCGATGAAACAGCCAGCAACCAGAGCAGACATTTCATTCATCTTCTTTAGAGTCCAGGATGCGGAGAGGAAGCAGAGGCGGAGCAGAAAACCAACAGTCCAGCTCGACCCCGCGTCACTTGTACCAGGTGAGTCTTGTCCATCGTGGAGGCTCAGATAGAAGACAGAGGGGAAGGCGAAGCAGGCCCATTAGATCGTGAACACTAGGTGTGTAAAGTATGAGTACTGTCTGGTTTTCTTTTTATTTACAGGAATTTCTATTTTTCAATCATTAAGATACACTATTAGTAAAATAAAAAGATTAAAATTGTGTATACCTTTTCACACACCCCTCACTAAATGTGAATTCTGTAGAAGGTACACATCTTCTGAAATCTCTTCTTACAAGAGTCACGGATTTACTTACTAAAAGCTGGCTGGAATCAACACAGGTGACTTTGCAGTTTTAGGATTGCCTGGGTCCGTGGCTTGCTGGGCTGCAGTTCCTACTTTCCACCTCTGTAAGATGCAGGTGGAGAAGAAAGGGTGAGACCTGTCTCTCTATGAGCTGTTCAGCTAGGACTTTGAGGTACCTACCTTGTGCAGTATGTGGTAGCAGAAGCACGGGTCACAGCAGGAACAGAGTACTTGGTCTCGGCCCTTAGATGACCCAGAGCGGACATTACATACTCAGCCAACAACCAGAAAAGAGAGTCCCTTTATTAAAAAAAAGAAAAAAAAAGACATTCAGTCAGCACCTGGGGTTCACGCAGGCCCGCTCTGACCTTCTGTTCCCCCTCTAACACAGGCCAACGAGATAGCTCTGGGCAAAACTGTGTTCCCACTCACCTCCCACCCACCTCAGTCAGGTCTTGCTGAACCCAGAGCACCAGGAATGCTGACCATCCTTCCAGTTTGGGGCCCCAAGGCTATAAGCTCACCCCAGTGGGCCAGCTCTCTGGGGTCCTTCCGGCACACTCCCTAGGGTAGTGATGGGGACGCAGCTGGAATCTGAGTTGCACAGTCTGCTCATTTCACCTTCACTCGTTACGAAAAAGGTCTTTACCCATGAAACATTCACCCCACTTTTGGTCCTTTAAAAAAACAAATTTTCTTAGGAACTTTTACACCAAAGTATCTTCCGGAAAGCAAACGTTCAGCAATAAGATTTATTTCAGTACAATTTCATTTTATGTACATACAAGTGTACTTAAAGAGGGCCATGTATAAAATGAGATGCCTAGTTTGCCATTTCTTTGAAGTCTGAGGCACCTGAGGGTGAGCATACCTGAGGTTTATGATTGTTGCTTTCATGGAGTACTGTCTTCCCGCCTTTATCTCCAGACCCAAGGATGGGGAACAAAGGTGAAACAGGTCTGCACACTGCAAAATGTCTTCAGAAATCTGCAAACCCAGCTTCTTGCAGGAGTTAAAGGTTAAGGACCAGGACAATGAAAGGGTGTGTGGGGGAAGGAATAGCAAGTAACCAAAACAAGGTGTCTGCGACCAGCCCACCTTCTCTGTCAGGAGTGTGCACCTGGAGCTGGTCTCTGTGTTTGGGGAGCCCTTGTGCTTCACAGAAGCAGTGCTGAGCCAGGGCGGAGGAGCTGGCCACAGATACCACCTGCCAAGTACCTGTGGGACCCACTCTCAGTCCTGAGCTAAGCTTAAACCATAATTACATTTATTTGCTTATTTACTGTGACAGGCAGCGTGCTCAGTACTTGGAGTGACTATATTCCCCCCATTTTATTTTTTTAAACCACTTTATGAAGGTATCATTGACATACAGAAAGCTGTACATGATTAACACATGCAACTTTGTGAGTATGGAGACAGATTACACCCATGAAACCATCACCACAATCTACACCATAAACACGTGTCACTCCAAAGGTGTCCTCCCGACCTATTCATTCCTTTATTTATTATTATTCCTATTATCATCATTCTTTGTGTGTATGGTAAGAACGCTTAAGATAGGAGCCATCCTCAGTAAATTTTAAGCACACAATACAGTATTGTTAACTACAGGCACCATATTATACAGCAGAGCTCCAGAACTTGTTCATCTGGCATAACTGAAACTTTGTGTCCTTGCACTAGCACCTCCCAATTTCTCAGGGACTCAGAAGGGGTGACCTGTTGCCTCGGGCCTTGACAGCTGGGAGGAGGCAGAGCCTTGGCGTCTTCCTGCGCTGTCCACAGCTACGTGCGGTCAGCAAATGCTCTGCCCCTGGCCGCAGCCCCTTGCTCACACGCCCTGGTGTAAAACCCCAAGTTTGGACTCCAGGCCACCCATGCATGAGTGGCAGACACCCTTCCCCAGGGACCTCCCTCTGCCTCCTTTTTCTAGTCTTCTCCTTCCCTCCCTCCCATGCCTCTCCTTGCTTCCCCGTGAAGAAGGAGCTAGTGGAGAAAAGCGAAGCCCGGCGGCTACAATGACACACACACACACACACACACACACACACACACACACAGCTCCCTGCGGTGAGGGCTGCTCTGAGTGGTCGGTGCATTCACACATTAAGCCTCATGACGACCTCGGGAGGGCAGTCCTCACTGTTCCCCCATTTCACAGATGAGGGCCCGAGGCAGAGGACAGCAGTAGCGCATCCACCCTCACACAGGATGAGGCCCAGACGCCCCTAACCTGTGGCTCACCTGGCTCCAGCCACAGCCGCCTCGGGTTCTCGGAGACTCTGCTGGGTCTTTTCCACAAATCCCTTCGAGACCTACAGGCACTTAACTAATCTACGAGGGCAAGTTACTCAAGTTCGTCTGAAAAACAACCCCCGGCAGGTTTCTAACCAGCTATGAGCACGGGAAAAACTGAAGACAGATGGGAGAGCTCAGGTTACAGAAGAGGTTGAAGCAGCTGCTTCGTTGGCACAGTAGGAGAAGGGAGAGCTTGGCAAGGAAAAGAAGGTGCGTGGCTGGGAAGGAGGGGCGTGTGGACCCTCTCAAAGCCCCATCCTCCACTCAAGCACAGACTTGGATCAAGCCCAAAGCAATGTGAGGACTCTGCAGTCAACAGGTTGAAGAAGGCGTACACCCTGGACCAAGGCCAAGTGCCAGCCAATGTCTTCAGAAGGGAAGAAAAATATAAAATAGGCAGCTCTGCTTGGAGTCTTTGAGATTGAGCTGCGAGGGGCAGACCCCAGCATCATGCCACTCCAGCACATGTTCATGCCCAGAGGTACCTTCTCCACGGGGAACTGTGGACATTTGTAGAACATATCTGCCCTTTTTCTCCACAGAAGAAGAACCTGAGAGTCAGAGAACTGAGATATCCCGTGGAGGAGCACACACCGCTTACAGGTTGTAAATAGCTTCAGGAGGTCACCACTGCTGACCAAGCCGCAGCTGCATGCGCATTTAGGCACACAGGCGGGTCAAGAGTCAGGCAGGGTCCTTTTGCAAAGCTGCCTCGCTAAGCTTCCACTCTAATAAGGTTTTGGTTACAGAAATGCATACTCATGGCAGAAGTTTTTAAAATGCAGAAGCTAACTGAGAAGTAAAAATTCCCTGTGATTCCCTCCCAAGAGATACCGCCACTAACCTACTGACCCATCCATCTCCTTTCAGCCTCAGGCTGAGCCCCTCTGACCTGGACTTCAGTCTGGCGTGGACACCACACCCCCCACGACCCCTCGATGTCCAGTGCGGAGTGGCCAGCGTGCAGGGCCTTGGGGATGGGGTGGTCTGCGCCTGGGAGAGCCTTCTAAAGAGGGCAGCTCCGAAAGGCCCAGGCCGCGGGGCACGGTGTGAGGCTGCGTCGTCGTCACACCTCTGCTGCTGACCAGCGGGTCCCGGAGCCTCGCGACTCAGGAGCGCTCCGCACAGCAGCTGCCACCTCGCTGCTAATCGGCCTGATTCGTCTCTTTCTACCCCAGATACCACCCTGTGCATTACCAGTGACGCCAAGACCAAGCCTGCTAGCGCCAAATCCAGCAATCCCCCCTCCTGGCTTTGCAGACCCTGCTCTACAACAGCGGTGAGCGCGGGGGTAAAGCGCACTCTGCGTGCACAGAATTCGGGGAGCTAACGAGGTCCTCAGGCCCCGACTCCTAAAGCCAGGGCGCCGGGTCACTCACCAGCAGCGGACAGCAAAAGGCCCTTAAATTGGAGCAAGCTACAGGAGAGGACCATCGCCCCCTTGTGGGCAGGAAGGGGGTTGGGCTGTCTCCTGAGCGTCTCCTGGAGGCCAGCATTGCCACATGCATAGGTTTCTCACCCTCAGCACTGCTGACATTCTGGGCTGAATCGCTCCCTGCGGTGGGCTTTGTCCTGGGCATTGCAGTGTGTTTAGCAGCGTCCCTGGCCACCGGCCGCTAGCCCACCCTCCAGACATTGCCAGGTGTCTCTGGGGAGGGAGGGTAAACTGTTCTGTTCAGGGACCCCTGCACTCATCCTGCCGCTCCGGCCAGCCCAGGGGCCACCGTGCCTGCAGGACTCACCTCCTAACCAGGCATACCGCGGAGGGTGGGCGGGGAGGGTACAGGCTGGAGTCTCTTCTCCCCCAGTGTTGGCATCCAAAAATCCTAACTGCTGATTCTGCAACTCCCATGAGGTTGACATTTCTCCCCTCTCTTATCAGGGGCTTGAAAACAATTTATCTCTCTGTGGTTTCATTATTAAATCCCTTTTCTTTCTGATGAAAATGCCTTTGGTCCCTAAATACATAGAAGTTTAAGATTTTAAGTGTACTGCTACTTCTATTTTAGATACTGATGACTATGAGGGCAAACCTAGGCCTTTTGGGAAACACATTTTTCTGGGTCTATAACATGTTTCCTTTTTGATACTGGGGGGGCTCGGGTAGCAGTTTGGGATGGATTATTTGAAGCCAAAGATTTGAGGATTGCATCCTTACACCTGCCTATTTTCCCTCTCAGTCTCCATCTGAAACGAGCCTGGATACATGGACAGTGTGGACCTCGGCAGCCAGGGTCTCAGTGAAGGGACGCCGCTGGCTGAGCTCTGTCCGTTCATGTGAAGGGCAAACTGCTCACTCCTGAACCTCTCCACCTTGGACCAGGTGTCGCATTGCAGGGAAGGTACAACCTACAAACACTTTTATTGGCAGACCTCTTTAAAGATTTCAAAGTGGGGCCACATGGTGTACGTTTGTTGCCAGGATTTCGCCATGCATACGGGAGGGAAGCGCTGTGGTGCCCACCTTACAAATAAAGAAAGCTGAGGCCCAGTTAAGTGGCTTGCCCAAGTTGACCTAGATTCTGGTCTTTCATGGGATGCCTGCAGGACACACAACAGGAATATAAGGCCTCTACACACTCCCAACACCTCTGATGAGATGGCTTCTGCCGTCAGGCCCCCATTTCCCGGCGGACATGCAGCACACTTACACGTGCTTCCTAACAAGTGAAAAGAGACACGAGCTACACACTGGGCACTTCCCTGAATCAGCATCTCTACACGGGGTGTTCTGTGTGTAGCGAACTACCTCAACTAAGGAATGCCTGAGTTAGGCCTCTGGGCCTGTGCTTGCTCCAAAAGCCTGCAGTGTTACACGAAGAACTGTGCTTTACTTGCAGTTGGAACGCAAGCCGACTTTCTCCTGCAGGCAGGGTGACTTCAGGTAGGAAGTCCTAGAAGGAATGCTTAGCAGAGTGCTTTTTCAGTAGAGCTCGCGATAGGGCAATGAGGCACAATTCCATGGCATGTTAGATGGGGTAGAAACGTTTTCCTAAAGCTGTTGGAGTGCTGAGGAAATCTAGTTCTCTCAAGTAAGAGTGTAGCATGTTGCCCTTTGCTCGGCATACACAGAGGGCAACTGAAGGGCCAACTGACCTGGTTGTTGCTCAGCAAACATAGAGGGGTCTGGGGGTACTCAGTGATCTCTAGGGAAAAGGGTGCCAACAGGGGGGCTTAGGAGTCCTGAAAAGGGTACTTACTCTAAAATAAAGCAGAAGCCTCGGCTTCTGCATGGCAATTCAGGGCCTTACCTTGAGGCACGTACTCTCGCTGAGTCTCCCGTTAGCAACACAGCATGGTAGGATGCTGACTTTCTCCTCGAACAGAGTGACGTCAGATACGAGGTCCTCGAAGAATTCTAAGCGGAGTGTTTTCTCATTGCAGCTCAGACGGGGGCCATGACGAACACTTCCGTGGCACGTCGCACTGGCTACATATGTGGTCCTGAGGCTGTTCCAGTGCTCTGGAAATTTAGCTCTCTTTAAGAAACGTGCAGGGTGTTGCCCAACACTCGGCATACACAGAAGGCCTCCGAGGGACCGACCTTTGGGCCCCGATGTTGCTCAGCAGACCCACAGGGGTCTGGAGGTACTCACTGATCTTGGAGGGAAAATGATGCTCACCCGAGGGGCCTACGAGTCCTGAAAAGGGTACTTCCTTTAAAATAAAGGAGAACAGCGACTAAGACCTCATGGAAAGAGCTGCATGCCTCCCTTTCTGCGCGGCTACTCAGGGACTTACCTCGAGGCCAGTACTCACGTTGAGTTTCCCTTTAGCTCTAGAGCGTGGCAGGATGAGCTCCACCCCGGCCATCGAAGCACCCGGCTTACCTGGAGAAAACTCATTTTCTTCCCAGAGCCATGCCTACAGTGGTTCCTTCCCTGAATCAACTCCTCGAAGCAGGGTGTTCTGCATCTAGCGAACTGCCTCAACCAAGGAAAGCCCCAGCTAGGCCTCCGGCCCCGTGGCTCTTCAAAAGCCTGCAGTGTTACCCGAGGAACTGGGCTTTAGTTGCAGTCGGAACGCAAGACGACATTCTCCTGGAGGCAGGGTGACTTCAGGCAGGGGGTCCCAGATGGAATGCGAAGCCGAGGGTTATTCTCAGTGCACCTCAGACTAGGGCAAGGAGTCAGACTTGCACGGTATGTTGGACCTGCTAGAAAGGTGTTCTTCGACCAGTGGGAGTGCTGGGGAAATCAAGCTGTCCCAAGAAAGAGTGCAGTCTGTTGCCCTACACTCGGCATACACAGAGTGGCTCCGAAGGGCTACGGGCCGGGATGTGGCTTCGCAGGCCCATGGGGGCCTGAGGGTAATCAGTGTTCTTGCAGAGAATAGGGTGCCCACGCGAGGCTCCTAGATGCCCTGCCAAGCGTCCTGACGTTAAAATAATGCAGAGCAACGGCTATGGCCTCCTGAAAACTGCTGCACGCCTCCGCTTCTGCATGGCAATTCAGGGCCTTACCTCGAGACAACTGCTCACGCTGAGTGTCCCGTTAGCGACACAGCATGGTAGGATGCTAACTTTCTCCTCGAGCAGAGTGACTTCAGGTAAGAGGTCCTCGAAGAATCCTAAGCAGAGTGTTTTCTCATGGCAGCTCAGACGGGGGCCATGACGAACACTTCCATGGTACGTCGCACTGGCTAGAAATGTGGTCCTGAGGCTGTTCCGGTGCTCTGGAAACGTAGCTCTCCTTAAGGAACGAGCAGTGTGTTGCCCATCACTCGGCATACACACAGGGCCTCCGAGGGACCGACCTTTGGGCCTCGATGTTGCTCAGCAGGCCCACAGGCTTCTGGAGGTACTCACTGATCTTGGAGGGAAAATGATGCACACCCGAGGGGCCTAGGAGTCCTGAAAAGGGTACTTCCTTTCAAATAAAGCAGAACAGGGGCTTCCCTGGTGGCGCAGTGGTTGAGAATCTGCCTGCCAATGCAGGGTGCACGGGTTCGAGCACTGGTCTGGGAGGATCCCACATGCCGCGGAGCAACCGGGCCCGTGAGCCACAACTACTGAGCCTGCGCCTCTGGAGCCTGGGCTCCGCAACAAGAGAGGCCACGATAGTGAGAGGCCTACGCACCGCGATGAAGAGTGGCCCCCACTTACCGCAACTGGAGAGAGCCCTAGCACAGAAACGCAGACCCAACATAGCAATCAATCACTCAATCAATAAATCTTAAAAAAACAATAAAAAATTTAAACAATAAAATAAGATAAAGCAGAACAGCGACTAAGACCTCATGGAAAGAGCTGCATGCCTCCCTTTCTGCGCGGCTACTCAGGGACTTACCTCGAGGCCAGTACTCACGTTGAGTTTCCCTTTAGCTCTAGAGCGTGGCAGGATGAGCTCCACCCCGGCCATCGAAGCACCCGGCTTACCTGGAGAAAACTCATTTTCTTCCCAGAGCCATGCCTACCGTGGCTAGTGGCCTGTCAACAGCAGTCAATTTCAAGTAGCTTCAAGGCAGCATGAATGGAGCTTTCAAAATGGGAAAGCAAGGCTAGTTCCATCAGGCCCCCATTTCCACGGGCACACGCAGCATACATCCCTGTGCTTTCTAACAAGTCCAAAGAGACACAGGTTACCCAGTGGTTCCTTCCCTGAATCAACTCCTCGAAGCAGGGTGTTCTGCATCTAGCGAACTGCCTCAACCAAGGAAAGCCCCAGCTAGGCCTCCGGCCCCGTGGCTCTTCAAAAGCCTGCAGTGTTACCCGAGGAACTGGGCTTTAGTTGCAGTCGGAACGCAAGACGACATTCTCCTGGAGGCAGGGTGACTTCAGGCAGGGGGTCCCAGATGGAATGCGAAGCCGAGGGTTATTCTCAGTGCACCTCAGACTAGGGCAAGGAGTCAGACTTGCACGGTATGTTGGACCTGCTAGAAAGGTGTTCTTCGACCAGTGGGAGTGCTGGGGAAATCAAGCTGTCCCAAGAAAGAGTGCAGTCTGTTGCCCTACACTCGGCATACACAGAGTGGCTCCGAAGGGCTACGGGCCTGGATGTGGCTTCGCAGGCCCATGGGGGCCTGAGGGTAATCAGTGTTCTTGCAGAGAATAGGGTGCCCATGCGAGGCTCCTAGATGCCCTGCCAAGCGTCCTGACGTTAAAATAATGCAGAGCAACGGCTATGGCCTCCTGAAAACTGCTGCACGCCTCCGCTTCTGCATGGCAATTCAGGGCCTTACCTCGAGACAACTGCTCACGCTGAGTGTCCCGTTAGCGACACAGCATGGTAGGATGCTAACTTTCTCCTCGAGCAGAGTGACTTCAGGTAAGAGGTCCTCGAAGAATCCTAAGCAGAGTGTTTTCTCATGGCAGCTCAGACGGGGGCCATGACGAACACTTCCATGGTACGTCGCACTGGCCAGAAATGTGGTCCTGAGGCTGTTCCGGTGCTCTGGAAACGTAGCTCTCCTTAAGGAACGAGCAGTGTGTTGCCCATCACTCGGCATACACACAGGGCCTCCGAGGGACCGACCTTTGGGCCTCGATGTTGCTCAGCAGGCCCACAGGCTTCTGGAGGTACTCACTGATCTTGGAGGGAAAATGATGCACACCCGAGGGGCCTAGGAGTCCTGAAAAGGGTACTTCCTTTCAAATAAAGCAGAACAGGGGCTTCCCTGGTGGTGCAGTGGTTGAGAATCTGCCTGCCAATGCAGGGTGCACGGGTTCGAGCACTGGTCTGGGAGGATCCCACATGCCGCGGAGCAACCGGGCCCGTGAGCCACAACTACTGAGCCTGCGCCTCTGGAGCCTGGGCTCCGCAACAAGAGAGGCCACGATAGTGAGAGGCCTACGCACCGCGATGAAGAGTGGCCCCCACTTACCGCAACTGGAGAGAGCCCTAGCACAGAAACGCAGACCCAACATAGCAATCAATCACTCAATCAATAAATCTTAAAAAAACAATAAAAAATTTAAACAATAAAATAAGATAAAGCAGAACAGCGACTAAGACCTCATGGAAAGAGCTGCATGCCTCCCTTTCTGCGCGGCTACTCAGGGACTTACCTCGAGGCCAGTACTCACGTTGAGTTTCCCTTTAGCTCTAGAGCGTGGCAGGATGAGCTCCACCCCGGCCATCGAAGCACCCGGCTTACCTGGAGAAAACTCATTTTCTTCCCAGAGCCATGCCTACCGTGGCTAGTGGCCTGTCAACAGCAGTCAATTTCAAGTAGCTTCAAGGCAGCATGAATGGAGCTTTCAAAATGGGAAAGCAAGGCTAGTTCCATCAGGCCCCCATTTCCACGGGCACACGCTGCATACATCCCTGTGCTTTCTAACAAGTCCAAAGAGACACAGGTTACCCAGTGGTTCCTTCCCTGAATCAACTCCTCGAAGCAGGGTGTTCTGCATCTAGCGAACTGCCTCAACCAAGGAAAGCCCCAGCTAGGCCTCCGGCCCCATGGCTCTACAAAAGCCTGCAGTGTTACCCGAGGAACTGGGCTTTAGTTGCAGTCGGAACGCAAGACGACATTCTCCTGGAGGCAGGGTGACTTCAGGCAGGGGGTCCCAGATGGAATGCGAAGCCGAGGGTTATTCTCAGTGCACCTCAGACTAGGGCAAGGAGTCAGACTTGCACGGTATGTTGGACCTGCTAGAAAGGTGTTCTTCGACCAGTGGGAGTGCTGGGGAAATCAAGCTGTCCCAAGAAAGAGTGCAGTCTGTTGCCCTACACTCGGCATACACAGAGTGGCTCCGAAGGGCTACGGGCCTGGATGTGGCTTCGCAGGCCCATGGGGGCCTGAGGGTAATCAGTGTTCTTGCAGAGAATAGGGTGCCCATGCGAGGCTCCTAGATGCCCTGCCAAGCGTCCTGACGTTAAAATAATGCAGAGCAACGGCTATGGCCTCCTGAAAACTGCTGCACGCCTCCGCTTCTGCATGGCAATTCAGGGCCTTACCTCGAGACAACTGCTCACGCTGAGTGTCCCGTTAGCGACACAGCATGGTAGGATGCTAACTTTCTCCTCGAGCAGAGTGACTTCAGGTAAGAGGTCCTCGAAGAATCCTAAGCAGAGTGTTTTCTCATGGCAGCTCAGACGGGGGCCATGACGAACACTTCCATGGTACGTCGCACTGGCCAGAAATGTGGTCCTGAGGCTGTTCCGGTGCTCTGGAAACGTAGCTCTCCTTAAGGAACGAGCAGTGTGTTGCCCATCACTCGGCATACACACAGGGCCTCCGAGGGACCGACCTTTGGGCCTCGATGTTGCTCAGCAGGCCCACAGGCTTCTGGAGGTACTCACTGATCTTGGAGGGAAAATGATGCACACCCGAGGGGCCTAGGAGTCCTGAAAAGGGTACTTCCTTTCAAATAAAGCAGAACAGGGGCTTCCCTGGTGGCGCAGTGGTTGAGAATCTGCCTGCCAATGCAGGGTGCACGGGTTCGAGCACTGGTCTGGGAGGATCCCACATGCCGCGGAGCAACCGGGCCCGTGAGCCACAACTACTGAGCCTGCGCCTCTGGAGCCTGGGCTCCGCAACAAGAGAGCCCACGATAGTGAGAGGCCTACGCACCGCGATGAAGAGTTGCCCCCACTTACCGCAACTGGAGAGAGCCCTAGCACAGAAACGCAGACCCAACATAGCAATCAATCACTCAATCAATAAATCTTAAAAAAACAATAAAAAATTTAAACAATAAAATAAGATAAAGCAGAACAGCGACTAAGACCTCATGGAAAGAGCTGCATGCCTCCCTTTCTGCGCAGCTACTCAGGGACTTACCTCGAGGCCAGTACTCACGTTGAGTTTCCCTTTAGCTCTAGAGCGTGGCAGGATGAGCTCCACCCCGGCCATCGAAGCACCCGGCTTACCTGGAGAAAACTCATTTTCTTCCCAGAGCCATGCCTACAGTGGTTCCTTCCCTGAATCAACTCCTCGAAGCAGGGTGTTCTGCATCTAGCGAACTGCCTCAACCAAGGAAAGCCCCAGCTAGGCCTCCGGCCCCGTGGCTCTTCAAAAGCCTGCAGTGTTACCCGAGGAACTGGGCTTTAGTTGCAGTCGGAACGCAAGACGACATTCTCCTGGAGGCAGGGTGACTTCAGGCAGGGGGTCCCAGATGGAATGCGAAGCCGAGGGTTATTCTCAGTGCACCTCAGACTAGGGCAAGGAGTCAGACTTGCACGGTATGTTGGACCTGCTAGAAAGGTGTTCTTCGACCAGTGGGAGTGCTGGGGAAATCAAGCTGTCCCAAGAAAGAGTGCAGTCTGTTGCCCTACACTCGGCATACACAGAGTGGCTCCGAAGGGCTACGGGCCTGGATGTGGCTTCGCAGGCCCATGGGGGCCTGAGGGTAATCAGTGTTCTTGCAGAGAATAGGGTGCCCACGCGAGGCTCCTAGATGCCCTGCCAAGCGTCCTGACGTTAAAATAATGCAGAGCAACGGCTATGGCCTCCTGAAAACTGCTGCACGCCTCCGCTTCTGCATGGCAATTCAGGGCCTTACCTCGAGACAACTGCTCACGCTGAGTGTCCCGTTAGCGACACAGCATGGTAGGATGCTAACTTTCTCCTCGAGCAGAGTGACTTCAGGTAAGAGGTCCTCGAAGAATCCTAAGCAGAGTGTTTTCTCATGGCAGCTCAGACGGGGGCCATGACGAACACTTCCATGGTACGTCGCACTGGCTAGAAATGTGGTCCTGAGGCTGTTCCGGTGCTCTGGAAACGTAGCTCTCCTTAAGGAACGAGCAGTGTGTTGCCCATCACTCGGCATACACACAGGGCCTCCGAGGGACCGACCTTTGGGCCTCGATGTTGCTCAGCAGGCCCACAGGCTTCTGGAGGTACTCACTGATCTTGGAGGGAAAATGATGCACACCCGAGGGGCCTAGGAGTCCTGAAAAGGGTACTTCCTTTCAAATAAAGCAGAACAGGGGCTTCCCTGGTGGCGCAGTGGTTGAGAATCTGCCTGCCAATGCAGGGTGCACGGGTTCGAGCACTGGTCTGGGAGGATCCCACATGCCGCGGAGCAACCGGGCCCGTGAGCCACAACTACTGAGCCTGCGCCTCTGGAGCCTGTGCTCCGCAACAAGAGAGGCCACGATAGTGAGAGGCCTACGCACCGCAATGAAGAGTGGGCCCCACTTACCGCAACTGGAGAGAGCCCTAGCACAGAAACGCAGACCCAACATAGCAATCAATCACTCAATCAATAAATCTTAAAAAAACAATAAAAAATTTAAACAATAAAATAAAATAAAGCAGAACAGTGACTAAGACCTCATGGAAAGAGCTGCATGCCTCCCTTTCTGCGCGGCTACTCAGGGACTTACCTCAAGGCCAGTACTCACGTTGAGTTTCCCTTTAGCTCTAGAGCGTGGCAGGATGAGCTCCACCCCGGCCATCGAAGCACCCGGCTTACCTGGAGAAAACTCATTTTCTTCCCAGAGCCATGCCTACCGTGGCTAGTGGCCTGTCAACAGCAGTCAATTTCAAGTAGCTTCAAGGCAGCATGAATGGAGCTTTCAAAATGGGAAAGCAAGGCTAGTTCCATCAGGCCCCCATTTCCACGGGCACACGCAGCATACATCCCTGTGCTTTCTAACAAGTCCAAAGAGACACAGGTTACCCAGTGGTTCCTTCCCTGAATCAACTCCTCGAAGCAGGGTGTTCTGCATCTAGCGAACTGCCTCAACCAAGGAAAGCCCCAGCTAGGCCTCCGGCCCCATGGCTCTTCAAAAGCCTGCAGTGTTACCCGAGGAACTGGGCTTTAGTTGCAGTCGGAACGCAAGACGACATTCTCCTGGAGGCAGGGTGACTTCAGGCAGGGGGTCCCAGATGGAATGCGAAGCCGAGGGTTATTCTCAGTGCACCTCAGACTAGGGCAAGGAGTCAGACTTGCACGGTATGTTGGACCTGCTAGAAAGGTGTTCTTCGACCAGTGGGAGTGCTGGGGAAATCAAGCTGTCCCAAGAAAGAGTGCAGTCTGTTGCCCTACACTCGGCATACACAGAGTGGCTCCGAAGGGCTACGGGCCTGGATGTGGCTTCGCAGGCCCATGGGGGCCTGAGGGTAATCAGTGTTCTTGCAGAGAATAGGGTGCCCACGCGAGGCTCCTAGATGCCCTGCCAAGCGTCCTGACGTTAAAATAATGCAGAGCAACGGCTATGGCCTCCTGAAAACTGCTGCACGCCTCCGCTTCTGCATGGCAATTCAGGGCCTTACCTCGAGACAACTGCTCACGCTGAGTGTCCCGTTAGCGACACAGCATGGTAGGATGCTAACTTTCTCCTCGAGCAGAGTGACTTCAGGTAAGAGGTCCTCGAAGAATCCTAAGCAGAGTGTTTTCTCATGGCAGCTCAGACGGGGGCCATGACGAACACTTCCATGGTACGTCGCACTGGCTAGAAATGTGGTCCTGAGGCTGTTCCGGTGCTCTGGAAACGTAGCTCTCCTTAAGGAACGAGCAGTGTGTTGCCCATCACTCGGCATACACACAGGGCCTCCGAGGGACCGACCTTTGGGCCTCGATGTTGCTCAGCAGGCCCACAGGCTTCTGGAGGTACTCACTGATCTTGGAGGGAAAATGATGCACACCCGAGGGGCCTAGGAGTCCTGAAAAGGGTACTTCCTTTCAAATAAAGCAGAACAGGGGCTTCCCTGGTGGCGCAGTGGTTGAGAATCTGCCTGCCAATGCAGGGTGCACGGGTTCGAGCACTGGTCTGGGAGGATCCCACATGCCGCGGAGCAACCGGGCCCGTGAGCCACAACTACTGAGCCTGCGCCTCTGGAGCCTGGGCTCCGCAACAAGAGAGGCCACGATAGTGAGAGGCCTACGCACCGCGATGAAGAGTGGCCCCCACTTACCGCAACTGGAGAGAGCCCTAGCACAGAAACGCAGACCCAACATAGCAATCAATCACTCAATCAATAAATCTTAAAAAAACAATAAAAAATTTAAACAATAAAATAAGATAAAGCAGAACAGCGACTAAGACCTCATGGAAAGAGCTGCATGCCTCCCTTTCTGCGCGGCTACTCAGGGACTTACCTCGAGGCCAGTACTCACGTTGAGTTTCCCTTTAGCTCTAGAGCGTGGCAGGATGAGCTCCACCCCGGCCATCGAAGCACCCGGCTTACCTGGAGAAAACTCATTTTCTTCCCAGAGCCATGCCTACCGTGGCTAGTGGCCTGTCAACAGCAGTCAATTTCAAGTAGCTTCAAGGCAGCATGAATGGAGCTTTCAAAATGGGAAAGCAAGGCTAGTTCCATCAGGCCCCCATTTCCACGGGCACACGCAGCATACATCCCTGTGCTTTCTAACAAGTCCAAAGAGACACAGGTTACCCAGTGGTTCCTTCCCTGAATCAACTCCTCGAAGCAGGGTGTTCTGCATCTAGCGAACTGCCTCAACCAAGGAAAGCCCCAGCTAGGCCTCCGGCCCCGTGGCTCTTCAAAAGCCTGCAGTGTTACCCGAGGAACTGGGCTTTAGTTGCAGTCGGAACGCAAGACGACATTCTCCTGGAGGCAGGGTGACTTCAGGCAGGGGGTCCCAGATGGAATGCGAAGCCGAGGGTTATTCTCAGTGCACCTCAGACTAGGGCAAGGAGTCAGACTTGCACGGTATGTTGGACCTGCTAGAAAGGTGTTCTTCGACCAGTGGGAGTGCTGGGGAAATCAAGCTGTCCCAAGAAAGAGTGCAGTCTGTTGCCCTACACTCGGCATACACAGAGTGGCTCCGAAGGGCTACGGGCCTGGATGTGGCTTCGCAGGCCCATGGGGGCCTGAGGGTAATCAGTGTTCTTGCAGAGAATAGGGTGCCCACGCGAGGCTCCTAGATGCCCTGCCAAGCGTCCTGACGTTAAAATAATGCAGAGCAACGGCTATGGCCTCCTGAAAACTGCTGCACGCCTCCGCTTCTGCATGGCAATTCAGGGCCTTACCTCGAGACAACTGCTCACGCTGAGTGTCCCGTTAGCGACACAGCATGGTAGGATGCTAACTTTCTCCTCGAGCAGAGTGACTTCAGGTAAGAGGTCCTCGAAGAATCCTAAGCAGAGTGTTTTCTCATGGCAGCTCAGACGGGGGCCATGACGAACACTTCCATGGTACGTCGCACTGGCTAGAAATGTGGTCCTGAGGCTGTTCCGGTGCTCTGGAAACGTAGCTCTCCTTAAGGAACGAGCAGTGTGTTGCCCATCACTCGGCATACACACAGGGCCTCCGAGGGACCGACCTTTGGGCCTCGATGTTGCTCAGCAGGCCCACAGGCTTCTGGAGGTACTCACTGATCTTGGAGGGAAAATGATGCACACCCGAGGGGCCTAGGAGTCCTGAAAAGGGTACTTCCTTTCAAATAAAGCAGAACAGGGGCTTCCCTGGTGGCGCAGTGGTTGAGAATCTGCCTGCCAATGCAGGGTGCACGGGTTCGAGCACTGGTCTGGGAGGATCCCACATGCCGCGGAGCAACCGGGCCCGTGAGCCACAACTACTGAGCCTGCGCCTCTGGAGCCTGGGCTCCGCAACAAGAGAGGCCACGATAGTGAGAGGCCTACGCACCGCGATGAAGAGTGGCCCCCACTTACCGCAACTGGAGAGAGCCCTAGCACAGAAACGCAGACCCAACATAGCAATCAATCACTCAATCAATAAATCTTAAAAAAACAATAAAAAATTTAAACAATAAAATAAGATAAAGCAGAACAGCGACTAAGACCTCATGGAAAGAGCTGCATGCCTCCCTTTCTGCGCGGCTACTCAGGGACTTACCTCGAGGCCAGTACTCACGTTGAGTTTCCCTTTAGCTCTAGAGCGTGGCAGGATGAGCTCCACCCCGGCCATCGAAGCACCCGGCTTACCTGGAGAAAACTCATTTTCTTCCCAGAGCCATGCCTACAGTGGTTCCTTCCCTGAATCAACTCCTCGAAGCAGGGTGTTCTGCATCTAGCGAACTGCCTCAACCAAGGAAAGCCCCAGCTAGGCCTCCGGCCCCGTGGCTCTTCAAAAGCCTGCAGTGTTACCCGAGGAACTGGGCTTTAGTTGCAGTCGGAACGCAAGACGACATTCTCCTGGAGGCAGGGTGACTTCAGGCAGGGGGTCCCAGATGGAATGCGAAGCCGAGGGTTATTCTCAGTGCACCTCAGACTAGGGCAAGGAGTCAGACTTGCACGGTATGTTGGACCTGCTAGAAAGGTGTTCTTCGACCAGTGGGAGTGCTGGGGAAATCAAGCTGTCCCAAGAAAGAGTGCAGTCTGTTGCCCTACACTCGGCATACACAGAGTGGCTCCGAAGGGCTACGGGCCTGGATGTGGCTTCGCAGGCCCATGGGGGCCTGAGGGTAATCAGTGTTCTTGCAGAGAATAGGGTGCCCACGCGAGGCTCCTAGATGCCCTGCCAAGCGTCCTGACGTTAAAATAATGCAGAGCAACGGCTATGGCCTCCTGAAAACTGCTGCACGCCTCCGCTTCTGCATGGCAATTCAGGGCCTTACCTCGAGACAACTGCTCACGCTGAGTGTCCCGTTAGCGACACAGCATGGTAGGATGCTAACTTTCTCCTCGAGCAGAGTGACTTCAGGTAAGAGGTCCTCGAAGAATCCTAAGCAGAGTGTTTTCTCATGGCAGCTCAGACGGGGGCCATGACGAACACTTCCATGGTACGTCGCACTGGCTAGAAATGTGGTCCTGAGGCTGTTCCGGTGCTCTGGAAACGTAGCTCTCCTTAAGGAACGAGCAGTGTGTTGCCCATCACTCGGCATACACACAGGGCCTCCGAGGGACCGACCTTTGGGCCTCGATGTTGCTCAGCAGGCCCACAGGCTTCTGGAGGTACTCACTGATCTTGGAGGGAAAATGATGCACACCCGAGGGGCCTAGGAGTCCTGAAAAGGGTACTTCCTTTCAAATAAAGCAGAACAGGGGCTTCCCTGGTGGCGCAGTGGTTGAGAATCTGCCTGCCAATGCAGGGTGCACGGGTTCGAGCACTGGTCTGGGAGGATCCCACATGCCGCGGAGCAACCGGGCCCGTGAGCCACAACTACTGAGCCTGCGCCTCTGGAGCCTGGGCTCCGCAACAAGAGAGGCCACGATAGTGAGAGGCCTACGCACCGCGATGAAGAGTGGCCCCCACTTACCGCAACTGGAGAGAGCCCTAGCACAGAAACGCAGACCCAACATAGCAATCAATCACTCAATCAATAAATCTTAAAAAAACAATAAAAAATTTAAACAATAAAATAAGATAAAGCAGAACAGCGACTAAGACCTCATGGAAAGAGCTGCATGCCTCCCTTTCTGCGCGGCTACTCAGGGACTTACCTCGAGGCCAGTACTCACGTTGAGTTTCCCTTTAGCTCTAGAGCGTGGCAGGATGAGCTCCACCCCGGCCATCGAAGCACCCGGCTTACCTGGAGAAAACTCATTTTCTTCCCAGAGCCATGCCTACAGTGGTTCCTTCCCTGAATCAACTCTTCGAAGCAGGGTGTTCTGCATCTAGCGAACTGCCTCAACCAAGGAAAGCCCCAGCTAGGCCTCCGGCCCCGTGGCTCTTCAAAAGCCTGCAGTGTTACCCGAGGAACTGGGCTTTAGTTGCAGTCGGAACACAAGACGACATTCTCCTGGAGGCAGGGTGACTTCAGGCAGGGGGTCCCAGATGGAATGCGAAGCCGAGGGTTATTCTCAGTGCACCTCAGACTAGGGCAAGGAGTCAGACTTGCACGGTATGTTGGACCTGCTAGAAAGGTGTTCTTCGACCAGTGGGAGTGCTGGGGAAATCAAGCTGTCCCAAGAAAGAGTGCAGTCTGTTGCCCTACACTCGGCATACACAGAGTGGCTCCGAAGGGCTACGGGCCGGGATGTGGCTTCGCAGGCCCATGGGGGCCTGAGGGTAATCAGTGTTCTTGCAGAGAATAGGGTGCCCACGCGAGGCTCCTAGATGCCCTGCCAAGCGTCCTGACGTTAAAATAATGCAGAGCAACGGCTATGGCCTCCTGAAAACTGCTGCACGCCTCCGCTTCTGCATGGCAATTCAGGGCCTTACCTCGAGACAACTGCTCACGCTGAGTGTCCCGTTAGCGACACAGCATGGTAGGATGCTAACTTTCTCCTCGAGCAGAGTGACTTCAGGTAAGGGGTCCTCGAAGAATCCTAAGCAGAGTGTTTTCTCATGGCAGCTCAGACGGGGGCCATGACGAACACTTCCATGGTACGTCGCACTGGCTAGAAATGTGGTCCTGAGGCTGTTCCGGTGCTCTGGAAACGTAGCTCTCCTTAAGGAACGAGCAGTGTGTTGCCCATCACTCGGCATACACACAGGGCCTCCGAGGGACCGACCTTTGGGCCTCGATGTTGCTCAGCAGGCCCACAGGCTTCTGGAGGTACTCACTGATCTTGGAGGGAAAATGATGCACACCCGAGGGGCCTAGGAGTCCTGAAAAGGGTACTTCCTTTCAAATAAAGCAGAACAGGGGCTTCCCTGGTGGCGCAGTGGTTGAGAATCTGCCTGCCAATGCAGGGTGCACGGGTTCGAGCACTGGTCTGGGAGGATCCCACATGCCGCGGAGCAACCGGGCCCGTGAGCCACAACTACTGAGCCTGCGCCTCTGGAGCCTGGGCTCCGCAACAAGAGAGCCCACGATAGTGAGAGGCCTACGCACCGCGATGAAGAGTGGCCCCCACTTACCGCAACTGGAGAGAGCCCTAGCACAGAAACGCAGACCCAACATAGCAATCAATCACTCAATCAATAAATCTTAAAAAAACAATAAAAAATTTAAACAATAAAATAAGATAAAGCAGAACAGTGACTAAGACCTCATGGAAAGAGCTGCATGCCTCCCTTTCTGCGCGGCTACTCAGGGACTTACCTCGAGGCCAGTACTCACGTTGAGTTTCCCTTTAGCTCTAGAGCGTGGCAGGATGAGCTGCACCCCGGCCATCGAAGCACCCGGCTTACCTGGAGAAAACTCATTTTCTTCCCAGAGCCATGCCTACCGTGGCTAGTGGCCTGTCAACAGCAGTCAATTTCAAGTAGCTTCAAGGCAGCATGAATGGAGCTTTCAAAATGGGAAAGCAAGGCTAGTTCCATCAGGCCCCCATTTCCACGGGCACACGCAGCATACATCCCTGTGCTTTCTAACAAGTCCAAAGAGACACAGGTTACCCAGTGGTTCCTTCCCTGAATCAACTCCTCGAAGCAGGGTGTTCTGCATCTAGCGAACTGCCTCAACCAAGGAAAGCCCCAGCTAGGCCTCCGGCCCCATGGCTCTTCAAAAGCCTGCAGTGTTACCCGAGGAACTGGGCTTTAGTTGCAGTCGGAACGCAAGACGACATTCTCCTGGAGGCAGGGTGACTTCAGGCAGGGGGTCCCAGATGGAATGCGAAGCCGAGGGTTATTCTCAGTGCACCTCAGACTAGGGCAAGGAGTCAGACTTGCACGGTATGTTGGACCTGCTAGAAAGGTGTTCTTCGACCAGTGGGAGTGCTGGGGAAATCAAGCTGTCCCAAGAAAGAGTTCAGTCTGTTGCCCTACACTCGGCATACACAGAGTGGCTCCGAAGGGCTACGGGCCTGGATGTGGCTTCGCAGGCCCATGGGGGCCTGAGGGTAATCAGTGTTCTTGCAGAGAATAGGGTGCCCACGCGAGGCTCCTAGATGCCCTGCCAAGCGTCCTGACGTTAAAATAATGCAGAGCAACGGCTATGGCCTCCTGAAAACTGCTGCACGCCTCCGCTTCTGCATGGCAATTCAGGGCCTTACCTCGAGACAACTGCTCACGCTGAGTGTCCCGTTATCGACACAGCATGGTAGGATGCTAACTTTCTCCTCGAGCAGAGTGACTTCAGGTAAGAGGTCCTCGAAGAATCCTAAGCAGAGTGTTTTCTCATGGCAGCTCAGACGGGGGCCATGACGAACACTTCCATGGTACGTCGCACTGGCTAGAAATGTGGTCCTGAGGCTGTTCCGGTGCTCTGGAAACGTAGCTCTCCTTAAGGAACGAGCAGTGTGTTGCCCATCACTCGGCATACACACAGGGCCTCCGAGGGACCGACCTTTGGGCCTCGATGTTGCTCAGCAGGCCCACAGGCTTCTGGAGGTACTCACTGATCTTGGAGGGAAAATGATGCACACCCGAGGGGCCTAGGAGTCCTGAAAAGGGTACTTCCTTTCAAATAAAGCAGAACAGGGGCTTCCCTGGTGGCGCAGTGGTTGAGAATCTGCCTGCCAATGCAGGGTGCACGGGTTCGAGCACTGGTCTGGGAGGATCCCACATGCCGCGGAGCAACCGGGCCCGTGAGCCACAACTACTGAGCCTGCGCCTCTGGAGCCTGGGCTCCGCAACAAGAGAGGCCACGATAGTGAGAGGCCTACGCACCGCGATGAAGAGTGGCCCCCACTTACCGCAACTGGAGAGAGCCCTAGCACAGAAACGCAGACCCAACATAGCAATCAATCACTCAATCAATAAATCTTAAAAAAACAATAAAAAATTTAAACAATAAAATAAGATAAAGCAGAACAGCGACTAAGACCTCATGGAAAGAGCTGCATGCCTCCCTTTCTGCGCGGCTACTCAGGGACTTACCTCGAGGCCAGTACTCACGTTGAGTTTCCCTTTAGCTCTAGAGCGTGGCAGGATGAGCTCCACCCCGGCCATCGAAGCACCCGGCTTACCTGGAGAAAACTCATTTTCTTCCCAGAGCCATGCCTACCGTGGCTAGTGGCCTGTCAACAGCAGTCAATTTCAAGTAGCTTCAAGGCAGCATGAATGGAGCTTTCAAAATGGGAAAGCAAGGCTAGTTCCATCAGGCCCCCATTTCCACGGGCACACGCAGCATACATCCCTGTGCTTTCTAACAAGTCCAAAGAGACACAGGTTACCCAGTGGTTCCTTCCCTGAATCAACTCCTCGAAGCAGGGTGTTCTGCATCTAGTGAACTGCCTCAACCAAGGAAAGCCCCAGCTAGGCCTCCGGCCCCGTGGCTCTTCAAAAGCCTGCAGTGTTACCCGAGGAACTGGGCTTTAGTTGCAGTCGGAACGCAAGACGACATTCTCCTGGAGGCAGGGTGACTTCAGGCAGGGGGTCCCAGATGGAATGCGAAGCCGAGGGTTATTCTCAGTGCACCTCAGACTAGGGCAAGGAGTCAGACTTGCACGGTATGTTGGACCTGCTAGAAAGGTGTTCTTCGACCAGTGGGAGTGCTGGGGAAATCAAGCTGTCCCAAGAAAGAGTTCAGTCTGTTGCCCTACACTCGGCATACACAGAGTGGCTCCGAAGGGCTACGGGCCTGGATGTGGCTTCGCAGGCCCATGGGGGCCTGAGGGTAATCAGTGTTCTTGCAGAGAATAGGGTGCCCACGCGAGGCTCCTAGATGCCCTGCCAAGCGTCCTGACGTTAAAATAATGCAGAGCAACGGCTATGGCCTCCTGAAAACTGCTGCACGCCTCCGCTTCTGCATGGCAATTCAGGGCCTTACCTCGAGACAACTGCTCACGCTGAGTGTCCCGTTAGCGACACAGCATGGTAGGATGCTAACTTTCTCCTCGAGCAGAGTGACTTCAGGTAAGAGGTCCTCGAAGAATCCTAAGCAGAGTGTTTTCTCATGGCAGCTCAGACGGGGGCCATGACGAACACTTCCATGGTACGTCGCACTGGCTAGAAATGTGGTCCTGAGGCTGTTCCGGTGCTCTGGAAACGTAGCTCTCCTTAAGGAACGAGCAGTGTGTTGCCCATCACTCGGCATACACACAGGGCCTCCGAGGGACCGACCTTTGGGCCTCGATGTTGCTCAGCAGGCCCACAGGCTTCTGGAGGTACTCACTGATCTTGGAGGGAAAATGATGCACACCCGAGGGGCCTAGGAGTCCTGAAAAGGGTACTTCCTTTCAAATAAAGCAGAACAGGGGCTTCCCTGGTGGCGCAGTGGTTGAGAATCTGCCTGCCAATGCAGGGTGCACGGGTTCGAGCACTGGTCTGGGAGGATCCCACATGCCGCGGAGCAACCGGGCCCGTGAGCCACAACTACTGAGCCTGCGCCTCTGGAGCCTGGGCTCCGCAACAAGAGAGGCCACGATAGTGAGAGGCCTACGCACCGCGATGAAGAGTGGCCCCCACTTACCGCAACTGGAGAGAGCCCTAGCACAGAAACGCAGACCCAACATAGCAATCAATCACTCAATCAATAAATCTTAAAAAAACAATAAAAAATTTAAACAATAAAATAAGATAAAGCAGAACAGCGACTAAGACCTCATGGAAAGAGCTGCATGCCTCCCTTTCTGCGCGGCTACTCAGGGACTTACCTCGAGGCCAGTACTCACGTTGAGTTTCCCTTTAGCTCTAGAGCGTGGCAGGATGAGCTCCACCCCGGCCATCGAAGCACCCGGCTTACCTGGAGAAAACTCATTTTCTTCCCAGAGCCATGCCTACCGTGGCTAGTGGCCTGTCAACAGCAGTCAATTTCAAGTAGCTTCAAGGCAGCATGAATGGAGCTTTCAAAATGGGAAAGCAAGGCTAGTTCCATCAGGCCCCCATTTCCACGGGCACACGCAGCATACATCCCTGTGCTTTCTAACAAGTCCAAAGAGACACAGGTTACCCAGTGGTTCCTTCCCTGAATCAACTCCTCGAAGCAGGGTGTTCTGCATCTAGCGAACTGCCTCAACCAAGGAAAGCCCCAGCTAGGCCTCCGGCCCCGTGGCTCTTCAAAAGCCTGCAGTGTTACCCGAGGAACTGGGCTTTAGTTGCAGTCGGAACGCAAGACGACATTCTCCTGGAGGCAGGGTGACTTCAGGCAGGGGGTCCCAGATGGAATGCGAAGCCGAGGGTTATTCTCAGTGCACCTCAGACTAGGGCAAGGAGTCAGACTTGCACGGTATGTTGGACCTGCTAGAAAGGTGTTCTTCGACCAGTGGGAGTGCTGGGGAAATCAAGCTGTCCCAAGAAAGAGTGCAGTCTGTTGCCCTACACTCGGCATACACATAGTGGCTCCGAAGGGCTACGGGCCGGGATGTGGCTTCGCAGGCCCATGGGGGCCTGAGGGTAATCAGTGTTCTTGCAGAGAATAGGGTGCCCACGCGAGGCTCCTAGATGCCCTGCCAAGCGTCCTGACGTTAAAATAATGCAGAGCAACGGCTATGGCCTCCTGAAAACTGCTGCACGCCTCCGCTTCTGCATGGCAATTCAGGGCCTTACCTCGAGACAACTGCTCACGCTGAGTGTCCCGTTAGCGACACAGCATGGTAGGATGCTAACTTTCTCCTCGAGCAGGGTGACTTCAGGTAAGAGGTCCTCGAAGAATCCTAAGCAGAGTGTTTTCTCATGGCAGCTCAGACGGGGGCCATGACGAACACTTCCATGGTACGTCGCACTGGCTAGAAATGTGGTCCTGAGGCTGTTCCGGTGCTCTGGAAACGTAGCTCTCCTTAAGGAACGAGCAGTGTGTTGCCCATCACTCGGCATACACACAGGGCCTCCGAGGGACCGACCTTTGGGCCTCGATGTTGCTCAGCAGGCCCACAGGCTTCTGGAGGTACTCACTGATCTTGGAGGGAAAATGATGCACACCCGAGGGGCCTAGGAGTCCTGAAAAGGGTACTTCCTTTCAAATAAAGCAGAACAGGGGCTTCCCTGGTGGCGCAGTGGTTGAGAATCTGCCTGCCAATGCAGGGTGCACGGGTTCGAGCACTGGTCTGGGAGGATCCCACATGCCGCGGAGCAACCGGGCCCGTGAGCCACAACTACTGAGCCTGCGCCTCTGGAGCCTGGGCTCCGCAACAAGAGAGGCCACGATAGTGAGAGGCCTACGCACCGCGATGAAGAGTGGCCCCCACTTACTGCAACTGGAGAGAGCCCTAGCACAGAAACGCAGACCCAACATAGCAATCAATCACTCAATCAATAAATCTTAAAAAAAACAATAAAAAATTTAAACAATAAAATAAGATAAAGCAGAACAGCGACTAAGACCTCATGGAAAGAGCTGCATGCCTCCCTTTCTGCGCGGCTACTCAGGGACTTACCTCGAGGCCAGTACTCACGTTGAGTTTCCCTTTAGCTCTAGAGCGTGGCAGGATGAGCTCCACCCCGGCCATCGAAGCACCCGGCTTACCTGGAGAAAACTCATTTTCTTCCCAGAGCCATGCCTACAGTGGTTCCTTCCCTGAATCAACTCCTCGAAGCAGGGTGTTCTGCATCTAGCGAACTGCCTCAACCAAGGAAAGCCCCAGCTAGGCCTCCGGCCCCGTGGCTCTTCAAAAGCCTGCAGTGTTACCCGAGGAACTGGGCTTTAGTTGCAGTCGGAACGCAAGACGACATTCTCCTGGAGGCAGGGTGACTTCAGGCAGGGGGTCCCAGATGGAATGCGAAGCCGAGGGTTATTCTCAGTGCACCTCAGACTAGGGCAAGGAGTCAGACTTGCACGGTATGTTGGACCTGCTAGAAAGGTGTTCTTCGACCAGTGGGAGTGCTGGGGAAATCAAGCTGTCCCAAGAAAGAGTGCAGTCTGTTGCCCTACACTCGGCATACACAGAGTGGCTCCGAAGGGCTACGGGCCTGGATGTGGCTTCGCAGGCCCATGGGGGCCTGAGGGTAATCAGTGTTCTTGCAGAGAATAGGGTGCCCACGCGAGGCTCCTAGATGCCCTGCCAAGCGTCCTGACGTTAAAATAATGCAGAGCAACGGCTATGGCCTCCTGAAAACTGCTGCACGCCTCCGCTTCTGCATGGCAATTCAGGGCCTTACCTCGAGACAACTGCTCACGCTGAGTGTCCCGTTAGCGACACAGCATGGTAGGATGCTAACTTTCTCCTCGAGCAGAGTGACTTCAGGTAAGAGGTCCTCGAAGAATCCTAAGCAGAGTGTTTTCTCATGGCAGCTCAGACGGGGGCCATGACGAACACTTCCATGGTACGTCGCACTGGCTAGAAATGTGGTCCTGAGGCTGTTCCGGTGCTCTGGAAACGTAGCTCTCCTTAAGGAACGAGCAGTGTGTTGCCCATCACTCGGCATACACACAGGGCCTCCGAGGGACCGACCTTTGGGCCTCGATGTTGCTCAGCAGGCCCACAGGCTTCTGGAGGTACTCACTGATCTTGGAGGGAAAATGATGCACACCCGAGGGGCCTAGGAGTCCTGAAAAGGGTACTTCCTTTCAAATAAAGCAGAACAGGGGCTTCCCTGGTGGCGCAGTGGTTGAGAATCTGCCTGCCAATGCAGGGTGCACGGGTTCGAGCACTGGTCTGGGAGGATCCCACATGCCGCGGAGCAACCGGGCCCGTGAGCCACAACTACTGAGCCTGCGCCTCTGGAGCCTGGGCTCCGCAACAAGAGAGGCCACGATAGTGAGAGGCCTACGCACCGCGATGAAGAGTGGCCCCCACTTACCGCAACTGGAGAGAGCCCTAGCACAGAAACGCAGACCCAACATAGCAATCAATCACTCAATCAATAAATCTTAAAAAAACAATAAAAAATTTAAACAATAAAATAAGATAAAGCAGAACAGCGACTAAGACCTCATGGAAAGAGCTGCATGCCTCCCTTTCTGCGCGGCTACTCAGGGACTTACCTCGAGGCCAGTACTCACGTTGAGTTTCCCTTTAGCTCTAGAGCGTGGCAGGATGAGCTCCACCCCGGCCATCGAAGCACCCGGCTTACCTGGAGAAAACTCATTTTCTTCCCAGAGCCATGCCTACAGTGGTTCCTTCCCTGAATCAACTCCTCGAAGCAGGGTGTTCTGCATCTAGCGAACTGCCTCAACCAAGGAAAGCCCCAGCTAGGCCTCCGGCCCCGTGGCTCTTCAAAAGCCTGCAGTGTTACCCGAGGAACTGGGCTTTAGTTGCAGTCGGAACACAAGACGACATTCTCCTGGAGGCAGGGTGACTTCAGGCAGGGGGTCCCAGATGGAATGCGAAGCCGAGGGTTATTCTCAGTGCACCTCAGACTAGGGCAAGGAGTCAGACTTGCACGGTATGTTGGACCTGCTAGAAAGGTGTTCTTCGACCAGTGGGAGTGCTGGGGAAATCAAGCTGTCCCAAGAAAGAGTGCAGTCTGTTGCCCTACACTCGGCATACACAGAGTGGCTCCGAAGGGCTACGGGCCGGGATGTGGCTTCGCAGGCCCATGGGGGCCTGAGGGTAATCAGTGTTCTTGCAGAGAATAGGGTGCCCACGCGAGGCTCCTAGATGCCCTGCCAAGCGTCCTGACGTTAAAATAATGCAGAGCAACGGCTATGGCCTCCTGAAAACTGCTGCACGCCTCCGCTTCTGCATGGCAATTCAGGGCCTTACCTCGAGACAACTGCTCACGCTGAGTGTCCCGTTAGCGACACAGCATGGTAGGATGCTAACTTTCTCCTCGAGCAGAGTGACTTCAGGTAAGGGGTCCTCGAAGAATCCTAAGCAGAGTGTTTTCTCATGGCAGCTCAGACGGGGGCCATGACGAACACTTCCATGGTACGTCGCACTGGCTAGAAATGTGGTCCTGAGGCTGTTCCGGTGCTCTGGAAACGTAGCTCTCCTTAAGGAACGAGCAGTGTGTTGCCCATCACTCGGCATACACACAGGGCCTCCGAGGGACCGACCTTTGGGCCTCGATGTTGCTCAGCAGGCCCACAGGCTTCTGGAGGTACTCACTGATCTTGGAGGGAAAATGATGCACACCCGAGGGGCCTAGGAGTCCTGAAAAGGGTACTTCCTTTCAAATAAAGCAGAACAGGGGCTTCCCTGGTGGCGCAGTGGTTGAGAATCTGCCTGCCAATGCAGGGTGCACGGGTTCGAGCACTGGTCTGGGAGGATCCCACATGCCGCGGAGCAACCGGGCCCGTGAGCCACAACTACTGAGCCTGCGCCTCTGGAGCCTGGGCTCCGCAACAAGAGAGGCCACGATAGTGAGAGGCCTACGCACCGCGATGAAGAGTGGCCCCCACTTACCGCAACTGGAGAGAGCCCTAGCACAGAAACGCAGACCCAACATAGCAATCAATCACTCAATCAATAAATCTTTAAAAAACAATAAAAAATTTAAACAATAAAATAAGATAAAGCAGAACAGCGACTAAGACCTCATGGAAAGAGCTGCATGCCTCCCTTTCTGCGCGGCTACTCAGGGACTTACCTCGAGGCCAGTACTCACGTTGAGTTTCCCTTTAGCTCTAGAGCGTGGCAGGATGAGCTGCACCCCGGCCATCGAAGCACCCGGCTTACCTGGAGAAAACTCATTTTCTTCCCAGAGCCATGCCTACAGTGGTTCCTTCCCTGAATCAACTCCTCGAAGCAGGGTGTTCTGCATCTAGCGAACTGCCTCAACCAAGGAAAGCCCCAGCTAGGCCTCCGGCCCCGTGGCTCTTCAAAAGCCTGCAGTGTTACCCGAGGAACTGGGCTTTAGTTGCAGTCGGAACGCAAGACGACATTCTCCTGGAGGCAGGGTGACTTCAGGCAGGGGGTCCCAGATGGAATGCGAAGCCGAGGGTTATTCTCAGTGCACCTCAGACTAGGGCAAGGAGTCAGACTTGCACGGTATGTTGGACCTGCTAGAAAGGTGTTCTTCGACCAGTGGGAGTGCTGGGGAAATCAAGCTGTCCCAAGAAAGAGTGCAGTCTGTTGCCCTACACTCGGCATACACAGAGTGGCTCCGAAGGGCTACGGGCCTGGATGTGGCTTCGCAGGCCCATGGGGGCCTGAGGGTAATCAGTGTTCTTGCAGAGAATAGGGTGCCCACGCGAGGCTCCTAGATGCCCTGCCAAGCGTCCTGACGTTAAAATAATGCAGAGCAACGGCTATGGCCTCCTGAAAACTGCTGCACGCCTCCGCTTCTGCATGGCAATTCAGGGCCTTACCTCGAGACAACTGCTCACGCTGAGTGTCCCGTTAGCGACACAGCATGGTAGGATGCTAACTTTCTCCTCGAGCAGAGTGACTTCAGGTAAGAGGTCCTCGAAGAATCCTAAGCAGAGTGTTTTCTCATGGCAGCTCAGACGGGGGCCATGACGAACACTTCCATGGTACGTCGCACTGGCTAGAAATGTGGTCCTGAGGCTGTTCCGGTGCTCTGGAAACGTAGCTCTCCTTAAGGAACGAGCAGTGTGTTGCCCATCACTCGGCATACACACAGGGCCTCCGAGGGACCGACCTTTGGGCCTCGATGTTGCTCAGCAGGCCCACAGGCTTCTGGAGGTACTCACTGATCTTGGAGGGAAAATGATGCACACCCGAGGGGCCTAGGAGTCCTGAAAAGGGTACTTCCTTTCAAATAAAGCAGAACAGGGGCTTCCCTGGTGGCGCAGTGGTTGAGAATCTGCCTGCCAATGCAGGGTGCACGGGTTCGAGCACTGGTCTGGGAGGATCCCACATGCCGCGGAGCAACCGGGCCCGTGAGCCACAACTACTGAGCCTGCGCCTCTGGAGCCTGGGCTCCGCAACAAGAGAGGCCACGATAGTGAGAGGCCTACGCACCGCGATGAAGAGTGGCCCCCACTTACCGCAACTGGAGAGAGCCCTAGCACAGAAACGCAGACCCAACATAGCAATCAATCACTCAATCAATAAATCTTAAAAAAACAATAAAAAATTTAAACAATAAAATAAGATAAAGCAGAACAGCGACTAAGACCTCATGGAAAGAGCTGCATGCCTCCCTTTCTGCGCGGCTACTCAGGGACTTACCTCGAGGCCAGTACTCACGTTGAGTTTCCCTTTAGCTCTAGAGCGTGGCAGGATGAGCTCCACCCCGGCCATCGAAGCACCCGGCTTACCTGGAGAAAACTCATTTTCTTCCCAGAGCCATGCCTACCGTGGCTAGTGGCCTGTCAACAGCAGTCAATTTCAAGTAGCTTCAAGGCAGCATGAATGGAGCTTTCAAAATGGGAAAGCAAGGCTAGTTCCATCAGGCCCCCATTTCCACGGGCACACGCAGCATACATCCCTGTGCTTTCTAACAAGTCCAAAGAGACACAGGTTACCCAGTGGTTCCTTCCCTGAATCAACTCCTCGAAGCAGGGTGTTCTGCATCTAGCGAACTGCCTCAACCAAGGAAAGCCCCAGCTAGGCCTCCGGCCCCGTGGCTCTTCAAAAGCCTGCAGTGTTACCCGAGGAACTGGGCTTTAGTTGCAGTCGGAACGCAAGACGACATTCTCCTGGAGGCAGGGTGACTTCAGGCAGGGGGTCCCAGATGGAATGCGAAGCCGAGGGTTATTCTCAGTGCACCTCAGACTAGGGCAAGGAGTCAGACTTGCACGGTATGTTGGACCTGCTAGAAAGGTGTTCTTCGACCAGTGGGAGTGCTGGGGAAATCAAGCTGTCCCAAGAAAGAGTGCAGTCTGTTGCCCTACACTCGGCATACACAGAGTGGCTCCGAAGGGCTACGGGCCTGGATGTGGCTTCGCAGGCCCATGGGGGCCTGAGGGTAATCAGTGTTCTTGCAGAGAATAGGGTGCCCACGCGAGGCTCCTAGATGCCCTGCCAAGCGTCCTGACGTTAAAATAATGCAGAGCAACGGCTATGGCCTCCTGAAAACTGCTGCACGCCTCCGCTTCTGCATGGCAATTCAGGGCCTTACCTCGAGACAACTGCTCACGCTGAGTGTCCCGTTAGCGACACAGCATGGTAGGATGCTAACTTTCTCCTCGAGCAGAGTGACTTCAGGTAAGAGGTCCTCGAAGAATCCTAAGCAGAGTGTTTTCTCATGGCAGCTCAGACGGGGGCCATGACGAACACTTCCATGGTACGTCGCACTGGCTAGAAATGTGGTCCTGAGGCTGTTCCAGTGCTCTGGAAACGTAGCTCTCCTTAAGGAACGAGCAGTGTGTTGCCCATCACTCGGCATACACACAGGGCCTCCGAGGGACCGACCTTTGGGCCTCGATGTTGCTCAGCAGGCCCACAGGCTTCTGGAGGTACTCACTGATCTTGGAGGGAAAATGATGCACACCCGAGGGGCCTAGGAGTCCTGAAAAGGGTACTTCCTTTCAAATAAAGCAGAACAGGGGCTTCCCTGGTGGCGCAGTGGTTGAGAATCTGCCTGCCAATGCAGGGTGCACGGGTTCGAGCACTGGTCTGGGAGGATCCCACATGCCGCGGAGCAACCGGGCCCGTGAGCCACAACTACTGAGCCTGCGCCTCTGGAGCCTGGGCTCCGCAACAAGAGAGGCCACGATAGTGAGAGGCCTACGCACCGCGATGAAGAGTGGCCCCCACTTACCGCAACTGGAGAGAGCCCTAGCACAGAAACGCAGACCCAACATAGCAATCAATCACTCAATCAATAAATCTTAAAAAAACAATAAAAAATTTAAACAATAAAATAAGATAAAGCAGAACAGCGACTAAGACCTCATGGAAAGAGCTGCATGCCTCCCTTTCTGCGCGGCTACTCAGGGACTTACCTCGAGGCCAGTACTCACGTTGAGTTTCCCTTTAGCTCTAGAGCGTGGCAGGATGAGCTCCACCCCGGCCATCGAAGCACCCGGCTTACCTGGAGAAAACTCATTTTCTTCCCAGAGCCATGCCTACAGTGGTTCCTTCCCTGAATCAACTCCTCGAAGCAGGGTGTTCTGCATCTAGCGAACTGCCTCAACCAAGGAAAGCCCCAGCTAGGCCTCCGGCCCCGTGGCTCTTCAAAAGCCTGCAGTGTTACCCGAGGAACTGGGCTTTAGTTGCAGTCGGAACGCAAGACGACATTCTCCTGGAGGCAGGGTGACTTCAGGCAGGGGGTCCCAGATGGAATGCGAAGCCGAGGGTTATTCTCAGTGCACCTCAGACTAGGGCAAGGAGTCAGACTTGCACGGTATGTTGGACCTGCTAGAAAGGTGTTCTTCGACCAGTGGGAGTGCTGGGGAAATCAAGCTGTCCCAAGAAAGAGTGCAGTCTGTTGCCCTACACTCGGCATACACAGAGTGGCTCCGAAGGGCTACGGGCCTGGATGTGGCTTCGCAGGCCCATGGGGGCCTGAGGGTAATCAGTGTTCTTGCAGAGAATAGGGTGCCCACGCGAGGCTCCTAGATGCCCTGCCAAGCGTCCTGACGTTAAAATAATGCAGAGCAACGGCTATGGCCTCCTGAAAACTGCTGCACGCCTCCGCTTCTGCATGGCAATTCAGGGCCTTACCTCGAGACAACTGCTCACGCTGAGTGTCCCGTTAGCGACACAGCATGGTAGGATGCTAACTTTCTCCTCGAGCAGAGTGACTTCAGGTAAGAGGTCCTCGAAGAATCCTAAGCAGAGTGTTTTCTCATGGCAGCTCAGACGGGGGCCATGACGAACACTTCCATGGTACGTCGCACTGGCTAGAAATGTGGTCCTGAGGCTGTTCCGGTGCTCTGGAAACGTAGCTCTCCTTAAGGAACGAGCAGTGTGTTGCCCATCACTCGGCATACACACAGGGCCTCCGAGGGACCGACCTTTGGGCCTCGATGTTGCTCAGCAGGCCCACAGGCTTCTGGAGGTACTCACTGATCTTGGAGGGAAAATGATGCACACCCGAGGGGCCTAGGAGTCCTGAAAAGGGTACTTCCTTTCAAATAAAGCAGAACAGGGGCTTCCCTGGTGGCGCAGTGGTTGAGAATCTGCCTGCCAATGCAGGGTGCACGGGTTCGAGCACTGGTCTGGGAGGATCCCACATGCCGCGGAGCAACCGGGCCCGTGAGCCACAACTACTGAGCCTGCGCCTCTGGAGCCTGGGCTCCGCAACAAGAGAGGCCACGATAGTGAGAGGCCTACGCACCGCGATGAAGAGTGGCCCCCACTTACCGCAACTGGAGAGAGCCCTAGCACAGAAACGCAGACCCAACATAGCAATCAATCACTCAATCAATAAATCTTAAAAAAACAATAAAAAATTTAAACAATAAAATAAGATAAAGCAGAACAGCGACTAAGACCTCATGGAAAGAGCTGCATGCCTCCCTTTCTGCGCGGCTACTCAGGGACTTACCTCGAGGCCAGTACTCACGTTGAGTTTCCCTTTAGCTCTAGAGCGTGGCAGGATGAGCTCCACCCCGGCCATCGAAGCACCCGGCTTACCTGGAGAAAACTCATTTTCTTCCCAGAGCCATGCCTACCGTGGCTAGTGGCCTGTCAACAGCAGTCAATTTCAAGTAGCTTCAAGGCAGCATGAATGGAGCTTTCAAAATGGGAAAGCAAGGCTAGTTCCATCAGGCCCCCATTTCCACGGGCACACGCAGCATACATCCCTGTGCTTTCTAACAAGTCCAAAGAGACACAGGTTACCCAGTGGTTCCTTCCCTGAATCAACTCCTCGAAGCAGGGTGTTCTGCATCTAGCGAACTGCCTCAACCAAGGAAAGCCCCAGCTAGGCCTCCGGCCCCGTGGCTCTTCAAAAGCCTGCAGTGTTACCCGAGGAACTGGGCTTTAGTTGCAGTCGGAACGCAAGACGACATTCTCCTGGAGGCAGGGTGACTTCAGGCAGGGGGTCCCAGATGGAATGCGAAGCCGAGGGTTATTCTCAGTGCACCTCAGACTAGGGCAAGGAGTCAGACTTGCACGGTATGTTGGACCTGCTAGAAAGGTGTTCTTCGACCAGTGGGAGTGCTGGGGAAATCAAGCTGTCCCAAGAAAGAGTGCAGTCTGTTGCCCTACACTCGGCATACACAGAGTGGCTCCGAAGGGCTACGGGCCTGGATGTGGCTTCGCAGGCCCATGGGGGCCTGAGGGTAATCAGTGTTCTTGCAGAGAATAGGGTGCCCACGCGAGGCTCCTAGATGCCCTGCCAAGCGTCCTGACGTTAAAATAATGCAGAGCAACGGCTATGGCCTCCTGAAAACTGCTGCACGCCTCCGCTTCTGCATGGCAATTCAGGGCCTTACCTCGAGACAACTGCTCACGCTGAGTGTCCCGTTAGCGACACAGCATGGTAGGATGCTAACTTTCTCCTCGAGCAGAGTGACTTCAGGTAAGAGGTCCTCGAAGAATCCTAAGCAGAGTGTTTTCTCATGGCAGCTCAGACGGGGGCCATGACGAACACTTCCATGGTACGTCGCACTGGCTAGAAATGTGGTCCTGAGGCTGTTCCGGTGCTCTGGAAACGTAGCTCTCCTTAAGGAACGAGCAGTGTGTTGCCCATCACTCGGCATACACACAGGGCCTCCGAGGGACCGACCTTTGGGCCTCGATGTTGCTCAGCAGGCCCACAGGCTTCTGGAGGTACTCACTGATCTTGGAGGGAAAATGATGCACACCCGAGGGGCCTAGGAGTCCTGAAAAGGGTACTTCCTTTCAAATAAAGCAGAACAGGGGCTTCCCTGGTGGCGCAGTGGTTGAGAATCTGCCTGCCAATGCAGGGTGCACGGGTTCGAGCACTGGTCTGGGAGGATCCCACATGCCGCGGAGCAACCGGGCCCGTGAGCCACAACTACTGAGCCTGCGCCTCTGGAGCCTGGGCTCCGCAACAAGAGAGGCCACGATAGTGAGAGGCCTACGCACCGCGATGAAGAGTGGCCCCCACTTACCGCAACTGGAGAGAGCCCTAGCACAGAAACGCAGACCCAACATAGCAATCAATCACTCAATCAATAAATCTTAAAAAAACAATAAAAAATTTAAACAATAAAATAAGATAAAGCAGAACAGCGACTAAGACCTCATGGAAAGAGCTGCATGCCTCCCTTTCTGCGCGGCTACTCAGGGACTTACCTCGAGGCCAGTACTCACGTTGAGTTTCCCTTTAGCTCTAGAGCGTGGCAGGATGAGCTCCACCCCGGCCATCGAAGCACCCGGCTTACCTGGAGAAAACTCATTTTCTTCCCAGAGCCATGCCTACCGTGGCTAGTGGCCTGTCAACAGCAGTCAATTTCAAGTAGCTTCAAGGCAGCATGAATGGAGCTTTCAAAATGGGAAAGCAAGGCTAGTTCCATCAGGCCCCCATTTCCACGGGCACACGCAGCATACATCCCTGTGCTTTCTAACAAGTCCAAAGAGACACAGGTTACCCAGTGGTTCCTTCCCTGAATCAACTCCTCGAAGCAGGGTGTTCTGCATCTAGCGAACTGCCTCAACCAAGGAAAGCCCCAGCTAGGCCTCCGGCCCCGTGGCTCTTCAAAAGCCTGCAGTGTTACCCGAGGAACTGGGCTTTAGTTGCAGTCGGAACGCAAGACGACATTCTCCTGGAGGCAGGGTGACTTCAGGCAGGGGGTCCCAGATGGAATGCGAAGCCGAGGGTTATTCTCAGTGCACCTCAGACTAGGGCAAGGAGTCAGACTTGCACGGTATGTTGGACCTGCTAGAAAGGTGTTCTTCGACCAGTGGGAGTGCTGGGGAAATCAAGCTGTCCCAAGAAAGAGTGCAGTCTGTTGCCCTACACTCGGCATACACAGAGTGGCTCCGAAGGGCTACGGGCCTGGATGTGGCTTCGCAGGCCCATGGGGGCCTGAGGGTAATCAGTGTTCTTGCAGAGAATAGGGTGCCCACGCGAGGCTCCTAGATGCCCTGCCAAGCGTCCTGACGTTAAAATAATGCAGAGCAACGGCTATGGCCTCCTGAAAACTGCTGCACGCCTCCGCTTCTGCATGGCAATTCAGGGCCTTACCTCGAGACAACTGCTCACGCTGAGTGTCCCGTTAGCGACACAGCATGGTAGGATGCTAACTTTCTCCTCGAGCAGAGTGACTTCAGGTAAGAGGTCCTCGAAGAATCCTAAGCAGAGTGTTTTCTCATGGCAGCTCAGACGGGGGCCATGACGAACACTTCCATGGTACGTCGCACTGGCTAGAAATGTGGTCCTGAGGCTGTTCCGGTGCTCTGGAAACGTAGCTCTCCTTAAGGAACGAGCAGTGTGTTGCCCATCACTCGGCATACACACAGGGCCTCCGAGGGACCGACCTTTGGGCCTCGATGTTGCTCAGCAGGCCCACAGGCTTCTGGAGGTACTCACTGATCTTGGAGGGAAAATGATGCACACCCGAGGGGCCTAGGAGTCCTGAAAAGGGTACTTCCTTTCAAATAAAGCAGAACAGGGGCTTCCCTGGTGGCGCAGTGGTTGAGAATCTGCCTGCCAATGCAGGGTGCACGGGTTCGAGCACTGGTCTGGGAGGATCCCACATGCCGCGGAGCAACCGGGCCCGTGAGCCACAACTACTGAGCCTGCGCCTCTGGAGCCTGGGCTCCGCAACAAGAGAGGCCACGATAGTGAGAGGCCTACGCACCGCGATGAAGAGTGGCCCCCACTTACCGCAACTGGAGAGAGCCCTAGCACAGAAACGCAGACCCAACATAGCAATCAATCACTCAATCAATAAATCTTAAAAAAACAATAAAAAATTTAAACAATAAAATAAGATAAAGCAGAACAGCGACTAAGACCTCATGGAAAGAGCTGCATGCCTCCCTTTCTGCGCGGCTACTCAGGGACTTACCTCGAGGCCAGTACTCACGTTGAGTTTCCCTTTAGCTCTAGAGCGTGGCAGGATGAGCTCCACCCCGGCCATCGAAGCACCCGGCTTACCTGGAGAAAACTCATTTTCTTCCCAGAGCCATGCCTACAGTGGTTCCTTCCCTGAATCAACTCCTCGAAGCAGGGTGTTCTGCATCTAGCGAACTGCCTCAACCAAGGAAAGCCCCAGCTAGGCCTCCGGCCCCGTGGCTCTTCAAAAGCCTGCAGTGTTACCCGAGGAACTGGGCTTTAGTTGCAGTCGGAACACAAGACGACATTCTCCTGGAGGCAGGGTGACTTCAGGCAGGGGGTCCCAGATGGAATGCGAAGCCGAGGGTTATTCTCAGTGCACCTCAGACTAGGGCAAGGAGTCAGACTTGCACGGTATGTTGGACCTGCTAGAAAGGTGTTCTTCGACCAGTGGGAGTGCTGGGGAAATCAAGCTGTCCCAAGAAAGAGTGCAGTCTGTTGCCCTACACTCGGCATACACAGAGTGGCTCCGAAGGGCTACGGGCCGGGATGTGGCTTCGCAGGCCCATGGGGGCCTGAGGGTAATCAGTGTTCTTGCAGAGAATAGGGTGCCCACGCGAGGCTCCTAGATGCCCTGCCAAGCGTCCTGACGTTAAAATAATGCAGAGCAACGGCTATGGCCTCCTGAAAACTGCTGCACGCCTCCGCTTCTGCATGGCAATTCAGGGCCTTACCTCGAGACAACTGCTCACGCTGAGTGTCCCGTTAGCGACACAGCATGGTAGGATGCTAACTTTCTCCTCGAGCAGAGTGACTTCAGGTAAGGGGTCCTCGAAGAATCCTAAGCAGAGTGTTTTCTCATGGCAGCTCAGACGGGGGCCATGACGAACACTTCCATGGTACGTCGCACTGGCTAGAAATGTGGTCCTGAGGCTGTTCCGGTGCTCTGGAAACGTAGCTCTCCTTAAGGAACGAGCAGTGTGTTGCCCATCACTCGGCATACACACAGGGCCTCCGAGGGACCGACCTTTGGGCCTCGATGTTGCTCAGCAGGCCCACAGGCTTCTGGAGGTACTCACTGATCTTGGAGGGAAAATGATGCACACCCGAGGGGCCTAGGAGTCCTGAAAAGGGTACTTCCTTTCAAATAAAGCAGAACAGGGGCTTCCCTGGTGGCGCAGTGGTTGAGAATCTGCCTGCCAATGCAGGGTGCACGGGTTCGAGCACTGGTCTGGGAGGATCCCACATGCCGCGGAGCAACCGGGCCCGTGAGCCACAACTACTGAGCCTGCGCCTCTGGAGCCTGGGCTCCGCAACAAGA
This sequence comes from Balaenoptera ricei, assembly GCF_028023285.1. Classification (NCBI taxonomy): domain Eukaryota; kingdom Metazoa; phylum Chordata; class Mammalia; order Artiodactyla; family Balaenopteridae; genus Balaenoptera; species Balaenoptera ricei. The sequence goes on from NW_026777563.1 coordinate 69,209, forward strand.
GAGGCCACGATAGTGAGAGGCCTACGCACCGCGATGAAGAGTGGCCCCCACTTACCGCAACTGGAGAGAGCCCTAGCACAGAAACGCAGACCCAACATAGCAATCAATCACTCAATCAATAAATCTTAAAAAAACAATAAAAAATTTAAACAATAAAATAAGATAAAGCAGAACAGCGACTAAGACCTCATGGAAAGAGCTGCATGCCTCCCTTTCTGCGCGGCTACTCAGGGACTTACCTCGAGGCCAGTACTCACGTTGAGTTTCCCTTTAGCTCTAGAGCGTGGCAGGATGAGCTCCACCCCGGCCATCGAAGCACCCGGCTTACCTGGAGAAAACTCATTTTCTTCCCAGAGCCATGCCTACCGTGGCTAGTGGCCTGTCAACAGCAGTCAATTTCAAGTAGCTTCAAGGCAGCATGAATGGAGCTTTCAAAATGGGAAAGCAAGGCTAGTTCCATCAGGCCCCCATTTCCACGGGCACACGCAGCATACATCCCTGTGCTTTCTAACAAGTCCAAAGAGACACAGGTTACCCAGTGGTTCCTTCCCTGAATCAACTCCTCGAAGCAGGGTGTTCTGCATCTAGCGAACTGCCTCAACCAAGGAAAGCCCCAGCTAGGCCTCCGGCCCCGTGGCTCTTCAAAAGCCTGCAGTGTTACCCGAGGAACTGGGCTTTAGTTGCAGTCGGAACGCAAGACGACATTCTCCTGGAGGCAGGGTGACTTCAGGCAGGGGGTCCCAGATGGAATGCGAAGCCGAGGGTTATTCTCAGTGCACCTCAGACTAGGGCAAGGAGTCAGACTTGCACGGTATGTTGGACCTGCTAGAAAGGTGTTCTTCGACCAGTGGGAGTGCTGGGGAAATCAAGCTGTCCCAAGAAAGAGTGCAGTCTGTTGCCCTACACTCGGCATACACAGAGTGGCTCCGAAGGGCTACGGGCCTGGATGTGGCTTCGCAGGCCCATGGGGGCCTGAGGGTAATCAGTGTTCTTGCAGAGAATAGGGTGCCCACGCGAGGCTCCTAGATGCCCTGCCAAGCGTCCTGACGTTAAAATAATGCAGAGCAACGGCTATGGCCTCCTGAAAACTGCTGCACGCCTCCGCTTCTGCATGGCAATTCAGGGCCTTACCTCGAGACAACTGCTCACGCTGAGTGTCCCGTTAGCGACACAGCATGGTAGGATGCTAACTTTCTCCTCGAGCAGAGTGACTTCAGGTAAGAGGTCCTCGAAGAATCCTAAGCAGAGTGTTTTCTCATGGCAGCTCAGACGGGGGCCATGACGAACACTTCCATGGTACGTCGCACTGGCTAGAAATGTGGTCCTGAGGCTGTTCCGGTGCTCTGGAAACGTAGCTCTCCTTAAGGAACGAGCAGTGTGTTGCCCATCACTCGGCATACACACAGGGCCTCCGAGGGACCGACCTTTGGGCCTCGATGTTGCTCAGCAGGCCCACAGGCTTCTGGAGGTACTCACTGATCTTGGAGGGAAAATGATGCACACCCGAGGGGCCTAGGAGTCCTGAAAAGGGTACTTCCTTTCAAATAAAGCAGAACAGGGGCTTCCCTGGTGGCGCAGTGGTTGAGAATCTGCCTGCCAATGCAGGGTGCACGGGTTCGAGCACTGGTCTGGGAGGATCCCACATGCCGCGGAGCAACCGGGCCCGTGAGCCACAACTACTGAGCCTGCGCCTCTGGAGCCTGGGCTCCGCAACAAGAGAGGCCACGATAGTGAGAGGCCTACGCACCGCGATGAAGAGTGGCCCCCACTTACCGCAACTGGAGAGAGCCCTAGCACAGAAATGCAGACCCAACATAGCAATCAATCACTCAATCAATAAATCTTAAAAAAACAATAAAAAATTTAAACAATAAAATAAGATAAAGCAGAACAGCGACTAAGACCTCATGGAAAGAGCTGCATGCCTCCCTTTCTGCGCGGCTACTCAGGGACTTACCTCGAGGCCAGTACTCACGTTGAGTTTCCCTTTAGCTCTAGAGCGTGGCAGGATGAGCTCCACCCCGGCCATCGAAGCACCCGGCTTACCTGGAGAAAACTCATTTTCTTCCCAGAGCCATGCCTACAGTGGTTCCTTCCCTGAATCAACTCCTCGAAGCAGGGTGTTCTGCATCTAGCGAACTGCCTCAACCAAGGAAAGCCCCAGCTAGGCCTCCGGCCCCGTGGCTCTTCAAAAGCCTGCAGTGTTACCCGAGGAACTGGGCTTTAGTTGCAGTCGGAACGCAAGACGACATTCTCCTGGAGGCAGGGTGACTTCAGGCAGGGGGTCCCAGATGGAATGCGAAGCCGAGGGTTATTCTCAGTGCACCTCAGACTAGGGCAAGGAGTCAGACTTGCACGGTATGTTGGACCTGCTAGAAAGGTGTTCTTCGACCAGTGGGAGTGCTGGGGAAATCAAGCTGTCCCAAGAAAGAGTGCAGTCTGTTGCCCTACACTCGGCATACACAGAGTGGCTCCGAAGGGCTACGGGCCTGGATGTGGCTTCGCAGGCCCATGGGGGCCTGAGGGTAATCAGTGTTCTTGCAGAGAATAGGGTGCCCACGCGAGGCTCCTAGATGCCCTGCCAAGCGTCCTGACGTTAAAATAATGCAGAGCAACGGCTATGGCCTCCTGAAAACTGCTGCACGCCTCCGCTTCTGCATGGCAATTCAGGGCCTTACCTCGAGACAACTGCTCACGCTGAGTGTCCCGTTAGCGACACAGCATGGTAGGATGCTAACTTTCTCCTCGAGCAGAGTGACTTCAGGTAAGAGGTCCTCGAAGAATCCTAAGCAGAGTGTTTTCTCATGGCAGCTCAGACGGGGGCCATGACGAACACTTCCATGGTACGTCGCACTGGCTAGAAATGTGGTCCTGAGGCTGTTCCGGTGCTCTGGAAACGTAGCTCTCCTTAAGGAACGAGCAGTGTGTTGCCCATCACTCGGCATACACACAGGGCCTCCGAGGGACCGACCTTTGGGCCTCGATGTTGCTCAGCAGGCCCACAGGCTTCTGGAGGTACTCACTGATCTTGGAGGGAAAATGATGCACACCCGAGGGGCCTAGGAGTCCTGAAAAGGGTACTTCCTTTCAAATAAAGCAGAACAGGGGCTTCCCTGGTGGCGCAGTGGTTGAGAATCTGCCTGCCAATGCAGGGTGCACGGGTTCGAGCACTGGTCTGGGAGGATCCCACATGCCGCGGAGCAACCGGGCCCGTGAGCCACAACTACTGAGCCTGCGCCTCTGGAGCCTGGGCTCCGCAACAAGAGAGGCCACGATAGTGAGAGGCCTACGCACCGCGATGAAGAGTGGCCCCCACTTACCGCAACTGGAGAGAGCCCTAGCACAGAAACGCAGACCCAACATAGCAATCAATCACTCAATCAATAAATCTTAAAAAAACAATAAAAAATTTAAACAATAAAATAAGATAAAGCAGAACAGCGACTAAGACCTCATGGAAAGAGCTGCATGCCTCCCTTTCTGCGCGGCTACTCAGGGACTTACCTCGAGGCCAGTACTCACGTTGAGTTTCCCTTTAGCTCTAGAGCGTGGCAGGATGAGCTCCACCCCGGCCATCGAAGCACCCGGCTTACCTGGAGAAAACTCATTTTCTTCCCAGAGCCATGCCTACCGTGGCTAGTGGCCTGTCAACAGCAGTCAATTTCAAGTAGCTTCAAGGCAGCATGAATGGAGCTTTCAAAATGGGAAAGCAAGGCTAGTTCCATCAGGCCCCCATTTCCACGGGCACACGCAGCATACATCCCTGTGCTTTCTAACAAGTCCAAAGAGACACAGGTTACCCAGTGGTTCCTTCCCTGAATCAACTCCTCGAAGCAGGGTGTTCTGCATCTAGCGAACTGCCTCAACCAAGGAAAGCCCCAGCTAGGCCTCCGGCCCCGTGGCTCTTCAAAAGCCTGCAGTGTTACCCGAGGAACTGGGCTTTAGTTGCAGTCGGAACGCAAGACGACATTCTCCTGGAGGCAGGGTGACTTCAGGCAGGGGGTCCCAGATGGAATGCGAAGCCGAGGGTTATTCTCAGTGCACCTCAGACTAGGGCAAGGAGTCAGACTTGCACGGTATGTTGGACCTGCTAGAAAGGTGTTCTTCGACCAGTGGGAGTGCTGGGGAAATCAAGCTGTCCCAAGAAAGAGTGCAGTCTGTTGCCCTACACTCGGCATACACAGAGTGGCTCCGAAGGGCTACGGGCCTGGATGTGGCTTCGCAGGCCCATGGGGGCCTGAGGGTAATCAGTGTTCTTGCAGAGAATAGGGTGCCCACGCGAGGCTCCTAGATGCCCTGCCAAGCGTCCTGACGTTAAAATAATGCAGAGCAACGGCTATGGCCTCCTGAAAACTGCTGCACGCCTCCGCTTCTGCATGGCAATTCAGGGCCTTACCTCGAGACAACTGCTCACGCTGAGTGTCCCGTTAGCGACACAGCATGGTAGGATGCTAACTTTCTCCTCGAGCAGAGTGACTTCAGGTAAGAGGTCCTCGAAGAATCCTAAGCAGAGTGTTTTCTCATGGCAGCTCAGACGGGGGCCATGACGAACACTTCCATGGTACGTCGCACTGGCTAGAAATGTGGTCCTGAGGCTGTTCCGGTGCTCTGGAAACGTAGCTCTCCTTAAGGAACGAGCAGTGTGTTGCCCATCACTCGGCATACACACAGGGCCTCCGAGGGACCGACCTTTGGGCCTCGATGTTGCTCAGCAGGCCCACAGGCTTCTGGAGGTACTCACTGATCTTGGAGGGAAAATGATGCACACCCGAGGGGCCTAGGAGTCCTGAAAAGGGTACTTCCTTTCAAATAAAGCAGAACAGGGGCTTCCCTGGTGGCGCAGTGGTTGAGAATCTGCCTGCCAATGCAGGGTGCACGGGTTCGAGCACTGGTCTGGGAGGATCCCACATGCCGCGGAGCAACCGGGCCCGTGAGCCACAACTACTGAGCCTGCGCCTCTGGAGCCTGGGCTCCGCAACAAGAGAGGCCACGATAGTGAGAGGCCTACGCACCGCGATGAAGAGTGGCCCCCACTTACCGCAACTGGAGAGAGCCCTAGCACAGAAACGCAGACCCAACATAGCAATCAATCACTCAATCAATAAATCTTAAAAAAACAATAAAAAATTTAAACAATAAAATAAGATAAAGCAGAACAGCGACTAAGACCTCATGGAAAGAGCTGCATGCCTCCCTTTCTGCGCGGCTACTCAGGGACTTACCTCGAGGCCAGTACTCACGTTGAGTTTCCCTTTAGCTCTAGAGCGTGGCAGGATGAGCTCCACCCCGGCCATCGAAGCACCCGGCTTACCTGGAGAAAACTCATTTTCTTCCCAGAGCCATGCCTACAGTGGTTCCTTCCCTGAATCAACTCCTCGAAGCAGGGTGTTCTGCATCTAGCGAACTGCCTCAACCAAGGAAAGCCCCAGCTAGGCCTCCGGCCCCGTGGCTCTTCAAAAGCCTGCAGTGTTACCCGAGGAACTGGGCTTTAGTTGCAGTCGGAACGCAAGACGACATTCTCCTGGAGGCAGGGTGACTTCAGGCAGGGGGTCCCAGATGGAATGCGAAGCCGAGGGTTATTCTCAGTGCACCTCAGACTAGGGCAAGGAGTCAGACTTGCACGGTATGTTGGACCTGCTAGAAAGGTGTTCTTCGACCAGTGGGAGTGCTGGGGAAATCAAGCTGTCCCAAGAAAGAGTGCAGTCTGTTGCCCTACACTCGGCATACACAGAGTGGCTCCGAAGGGCTACGGGCCTGGATGTGGCTTCGCAGGCCCATGGGGGCCTGAGGGTAATCAGTGTTCTTGCAGAGAATAGGGTGCCCACGCGAGGCTCCTAGATGCCCTGCCAAGCGTCCTGACGTTAAAATAATGCAGAGCAACGGCTATGGCCTCCTGAAAACTGCTGCACGCCTCCGCTTCTGCATGGCAATTCAGGGCCTTACCTCGAGACAACTGCTCACGCTGAGTGTCCCGTTAGCGACACAGCATGGTAGGATGCTAACTTTCTCCTCGAGCAGAGTGACTTCAGGTAAGAGGTCCTCGAAGAATCCTAAGCAGAGTGTTTTCTCATGGCAGCTCAGACGGGGGCCATGACGAACACTTCCATGGTACGTCGCACTGGCCAGAAATGTGGTCCTGAGGCTGTTCCGGTGCTCTGGAAACGTAGCTCTCCTTAAGGAACGAGCAGTGTGTTGCCCATCACTCGGCATACACACAGGGCCTCCGAGGGACCGACCTTTGGGCCTCGATGTTGCTCAGCAGGCCCACAGGCTTCTGGAGGTACTCACTGATCTTGGAGGGAAAATGATGCACACCCGAGGGGCCTAGGAGTCCTGAAAAGGGTACTTCCTTTCAAATAAAGCAGAACAGGGGCTTCCCTGGTGGCGCAGTGGTTGAGAATCTGCCTGCCAATGCAGGGTGCACGGGTTCGAGCACTGGTCTGGGAGGATCCCACATGCCGCGGAGCAACCGGGCCCGTGAGCCACAACTACTGAGCCTGCGCCTCTGGAGCCTGGGCTCCGCAACAAGAGAGCCCACGATAGTGAGAGGCCTACGCACCGCGATGAAGAGTGGCCCCCACTTACCGCAACTGGAGAGAGCCCTAGCACAGAAACGCAGACCCAACATAGCAATCAATCACTCAATCAATAAATCTTAAAAAAACAATAAAAAATTTAAACAATAAAATAAGATAAAGCAGAACAGCGACTAAGACCTCATGGAAAGAGCTGCATGCCTCCCTTTCTGCGCGGCTACTCAGGGACTTACCTCGAGGCCAGTACTCACGTTGAGTTTCCCTTTAGCTCTAGAGCGTGGCAGGATGAGCTCCACCCCGGCCATCGAAGCACCCGGCTTACCTGGAGAAAACTCATTTTCTTCCCAGAGCCATGCCTACAGTGGTTCCTTCCCTGAATCAACTCCTCGAAGCAGGGTGTTCTGCATCTAGCGAACTGCCTCAACCAAGGAAAGCCCCAGCTAGGCCTCCGGCCCCGTGGCTCTTCAAAAGCCTGCAGTGTTACCCGAGGAACTGGGCTTTAGTTGCAGTCGGAACGCAAGACGACATTCTCCTGGAGGCAGGGTGACTTCAGGCAGGGGGTCCCAGATGGAATGCGAAGCCGAGGGTTATTCTCAGTGCACCTCAGACTACGGCAAGGAGTCAGACTTGCACGGTATGTTGGACCTGCTAGAAAGGTGTTCTTCGACCAGTGGGAGTGCTGGGGAAATCAAGCTGTCCCAAGAAAGAGTGCAGTCTGTTGCCCTACACTCGGCATACACAGAGTGGCTCCGAAGGGCTACGGGCCTGGATGTGGCTTCGCAGGCCCATGGGGGCCTGAGGGTAATCAGTGTTCTTGCAGAGAATAGGGTGCCCACGCGAGGCTCCTAGATGCCCTGCCAAGCGTCCTGACGTTAAAATAATGCAGAGCAACGGCTATGGCCTCCTGAAAACTGCTGCACGCCTCCGCTTCTGCATGGCAATTCAGGGCCTTACCTCGAGACAACTGCTCACGCTGAGTGTCCCGTTAGCGACACAGCATGGTAGGATGCTAACTTTCTCCTCGAGCAGAGTGACTTCAGGTAAGAGGTCCTCGAAGAATCCTAAGCAGAGTGTTTTCTCATGGCAGCTCAGACGGGGGCCATGACGAACACTTCCATGGTACGTCGCACTGGCTAGAAATGTGGTCCTGAGGCTGTTCCGGTGCTCTGGAAACGTAGCTCTCCTTAAGGAACGAGCAGTGTGTTGCCCATCACTCGGCATACACACAGGGCCTACGAGGGACCGACCTTTGGGCCTCGATGTTGCTCAGCAGGCCCACAGGCTTCTGGAGGTACTCACTGATCTTGGAGGGAAAATGATGCACACCCGAGGGGCCTAGGAGTCCTGAAAAGGGTACTTCCTTTCAAATAAAGCAGAACAGGGGCTTCCCTGGTGGCGCAGTGGTTGAGAATCTGCCTGCCAATGCAGGGTGCACGGGTTCGAGCACTGGTCTGGGAGGATCCCACATGCCGCGGAGCAACCGGGCCCGTGAGCCACAACTACTGAGCCTGCGCCTCTGGAGCCTGGGCTCCGCAACAAGAGAGGCCACGATAGTGAGAGGCCTACGCACCGCGATGAAGAGTGGCCCCCACTTACCGCAACTGGAGAGAGCCCTAGCACAGAAACGCAGACCCAACATAGCAATCAATCACTCAATCAATAAATCTTAAAAAAACAATAAAAAATTTAAACAATAAAATAAGATAAAGCAGAACAGCGACTAAGACCTCATGGAAAGAGCTGCATGCCTCCCTTTCTGCGCGGCTACTCAGGGACTTACCTCGAGGCCAGTACTCACGTTGAGTTTCCCTTTAGCTCTAGAGCGTGGCAGGATGAGCTCCACCCCGGCCATCGAAGCACCCGGCTTACCTGGAGAAAACTCATTTTCTTCCCAGAGCCATGCCTACAGTGGTTCCTTCCCTGAATCAACTCCTCGAAGCAGGGTGTTCTGCATCTAGCGAACTGCCTCAACCAAGGAAAGCCCCAGCTAGGCCTCCGGCCCCGTGGCTCTTCAAAAGCCTGCAGTGTTACCCGAGGAACTGGGCTTTAGTTGCAGTCGGAACGCAAGACGACATTCTCCTGGAGGCAGGGTGACTTCAGGCAGGGGGTCCCAGATGGAATGCGAAGCCGAGGGTTATTCTCAGTGCACCTCAGACTAGGGCAAGGAGTCAGACTTGCACGGTATGTTGGACCTGCTAGAAAGGTGTTCTTCGACCAGTGGGAGTGCTGGGGAAATCAAGCTGTCCCAAGAAAGAGTGCAGTCTGTTGCCCTACACTCGGCATACACAGAGTGGCTCCGAAGGGCTACGGGCCTGGATGTGGCTTCGCAGGCCCATGGGGGCCTGAGGGTAATCAGTGTTCTTGCAGAGAATAGGGTGCCCACGCGAGGCTCCTAGATGCCCTGCCAAGCGTCCTGACGTTAAAATAATGCAGAGCAACGGCTATGGCCTCCTGAAAACTGCTGCACGCCTCCGCTTCTGCATGGCAATTCAGGGCCTTACCTCGAGACAACTGCTCACGCTGAGTGTCCCGTTAGCGACACAGCATGGTAGGATGCTAACTTTCTCCTCGAGCAGAGTGACTTCAGGTAAGAGGTCCTCGAAGAATCCTAAGCAGAGTGTTTTCTCATGGCAGCTCAGACGGGGGCCATGACGAACACTTCCATGGTACGTCGCACTGGCTAGAAATGTGGTCCTGAGGCTGTTCCGGTGCTCTGGAAACGTAGCTCTCCTTAAGGAACGAGCAGTGTGTTGCCCATCACTCGGCATACACACAGGGCCTCCGAGGGACCGACCTTTGGGCCTCGATGTTGCTCAGCAGGCCCACAGGCTTCTGGAGGTACTCACTGATCTTGGAGGGAAAATGATGCACACCCGAGGGGCCTAGGAGTCCTGAAAAGGGTACTTCCTTTCAAATAAAGCAGAACAGGGGCTTCCCTGGTGGCGCAGTGGTTGAGAATCTGCCTGCCAATGCAGGGTGCACGGGTTCGAGCACTGGTCTGGGAGGATCCCACATGCCGCGGAGCAACCGGGCCCGTGAGCCACAACTACTGAGCCTGCGCCTCTGGAGCCTGTGCTCCGCAACAAGAGAGGCCACGATAGTGAGAGGCCTACGCACCGCGATGAAGAGTGGCCCCCACTTACCGCAACTGGAGAGAGCCCTAGCACAGAAACGCAGACCCAACATAGCAATCAATCACTCAATCAATAAATCTTAAAAAAACAATAAAAAATTTAAACAATAAAATAAGATAAAGCAGAACAGCGACTAAGACCTCATGGAAAGAGCTGCATGCCTCCCTTTCTGCGCGGCTACTCAGGGACTTACCTCGAGGCCAGTACTCACGTTGAGTTTCCCTTTAGCTCTAGAGCGTGGCAGGATGAGCTGCACCCCGGCCATCGAAGCACCCGGCTTACCTGGAGAAAACTCATTTTCTTCCCAGAGCCATGCCTACCGTGGCTAGTGGCCTGTCAACAGCAGTCAATTTCAAGTAGCTTCAAGGCAGCATGAATGGAGCTTTCAAAATGGGAAAGCAAGGCTAGTTCCATCAGGCCCCCATTTCCACGGGCACACGCTGCATACATCCCTGTGCTTTCTAACAAGTCCAAAGAGACACAGGTTACCCAGTGGTTCCTTCCCTGAATCAACTCCTCGAAGCAGGGTGTTCTGCATCTAGCAAACTGCCTCAACCAAGGAAAGCCCCAGCTAGGCCTCCGGCCCCGTGGCTCTTCAAAAGCCTGCAGTGTTACCCGAGGAACTGGGCTTTAGTTGCAGTTGGAACGCAAGACGACATTCTCCTGGAGGCAGGGTGACTTCAGGCAGGGGGTCCCAGATGGAATGCGAAGCCGAGGGTTATTCTCAGTGCACCTCAGACTAGGGCAAGGAGTCAGACTTGCACGGTATGTTGGACCTGCTAGAAAGGTGTTCTTCGACCAGTGGGAGTGCTGGGGAAATCAAGCTGTCCCAAGAAAGAGTGCAGTCTGTTGCCCTACACTCGGCATACACAGAGTGGCTCCGAAGGGCTACGGGCCTGGATGTGGCTTCGCAGGCCCATGGGGGCCTGAGGGTAATCAGTGTTCTTGCAGAGAATAGGGTGCCCACGTGAGGCTCCTAGATGCCCTGCCAAGCGTCCTGACGTTAAAATAATGCAGAGCAACGGCTATGGCCTCCTGAAAACTGCTGCACGCCTCCGCTTCTGCATGGCAATTCAGGGCCTTACCTCGAGACAACTGCTCACGCTGAGTGTCCCGTTAGCGACACAGCATGGTAGGATGCTAACTTTCTCCTCGAGCAGAGTGACTTCAGGTAAGAGGTCCTCGAAGAATCCTAAGCAGAGTGTTTTCTCATGGCAGCTCAGACGGGGGCCATGACGAACACTTCCATGGTACGTCGCACTGGCTAGAAATGTGGTCCTGAGGCTGTTCCGGTGCTCTGGAAACGTAGCTCTCCTTAAGGAACGAGCAGTGTGTTGCCCATCACTCGGCATACACACAGGGCCTCCGAGGGACCGACCTTTGGGCCTCGATGTTGCTCAGCAGGCCCACAGGCTTCTGGAGGTACTCACTGATCTTGGAGGGAAAATGATGCACACCCGAGGGGCCTAGGAGTCCTGAAAAGGGTACTTCCTTTCAAATAAAGCAGAACAGGGGCTTCCCTGGTGGCGCAGTGGTTGAGAATCTGCCTGCCAATGCAGGGTGCACGGGTTCGAGCACTGGTCTGGGAGGATCCCACATGCCGCGGAGCAACCGGGCCCGTGAGCCACAACTACTGAGCCTGCGCCTCTGGAGCCTGGGCTCCGCAACAAGAGAGGCCACGATAGTGAGAGGCCTACGCACCGCGATGAAGAGTGGCCCCCACTTACCGCAACTGGAGAGAGCCCTAGCACAGAAACGCAGACCCAACATAGCAATCAATCACTCAATCAATAAATCTTAAAAAAACAATAAAAAATTTAAACAATAAAATAAGATAAAGCAGAACAGCGACTAAGACCTCATGGAAAGAGCTGCATGCCTCCCTTTCTGCGCGGCTACTCAGGGACTTACCTCGAGGCCAGTACTCACGTTGAGTTTCCCTTTAGCTCTAGAGCGTGGCAGGATGAGCTGCACCCCGGCCATCGAAGCACCCGGCTTACCTGGAGAAAACTCATTTTCTTCCCAGAGCCATGCCTACAGTGGTTCCTTCCCTGAATCAACTCCTCGAAGCAGGGTGTTCTGCATCTAGTGAACTGCCTCAACCAAGGAAAGCCCCAGCTAGGACTCCGGCCCCGTGGCTCTTCAAAAGCCTGCAGTGTTACCCGAGGAACTGGGCTTTAGTTGCAGTCGGAACGCAAGACGACATTCTCCTGGAGGCAGGGTGACTTCAGGCAGGGGATCCCAGATGGAATGCGAAGCCGAGGGTTATTCTCAGTGCACCTCAGACTAGGGCAAGGAGTCAGACTTGCACGGTATGTTGGACCTGCTAGAAAGGTGTTCTTCGACCAGTGGGAGTGCTGGGGAAATCAAGCTGTCCCAAGAAAGAGTGCAGTCTGTTGCCCTACACTCGGCATACACAGAGTGGCTCCGAAGGGCTACGGGCCTGGATGTGGCTTCGCAGGCCCATGGGGGCCTGAGGGTAATCAGTGTTCTTGCAGAGAATAGGGTGCCCACGCGAGGCTCCTAGATGCCCTGCCAAGCGTCCTGACGTTAAAATAATGCAGAGCAACGGCTATGGCCTCCTGAAAACTGCTGCACGCCTCCGCTTCTGCATGGCAATTCAGGGCCTTACCTCGAGACAACTGCTCACGCTGAGTGTCCCGTTAGCGACACAGCATGGTAGGATGCTAACTTTCTCCTCGAGCAGAGTGACTTCAGGTAAGAGGTCCTCGAAGAATCCTAAGCAGAGTGTTTTCTCATGGCAGCTCAGACGGGGGCCATGACGAACACTTCCATGGTACGTCGCACTGGCTAGAAATGTGGTCCTGAGGCTGTTCCGGTGCTCTGGAAACGTAGCTCTCCTTAAGGAACGAGCAGTGTGTTGCCCATCACTCGGCATACACACAGGGCCTACGAGGGACCGACCTTTGGGCCTCGATGTTGCTCAGCAGGCCCACAGGCTTCTGGAGGTACTCACTGATCTTGGAGGGAAAATGATGCACACCCGAGGGGCCTAGGAGTCCTGAAAAGGGTACTTCCTTTCAAATAAAGCAGAACAGGGGCTTCCCTGGTGGCGCAGTGGTTGAGAATCTGCCTGCCAATGCAGGGTGCACGGGTTCGAGCACTGGTCTGGGAGGATCCCACATGCCGCGGAGCAACCGGGCCCGTGAGCCACAACTACTGAGCCTGCGCCTCTGGAGCCTGTGCTCCGCAACAAGAGAGGCCACGATAGTGAGAGGCCTACGCACCGCGATGAAGAGTGGCCCCCACTTACCGCAACTGGAGAGAGCCCTAGCACAGAAACGCAGACCCAACATAGCAATCAATCACTCAATCAATAAATCTTAAAAAAACAATAAAAAATTTAAACAATAAAATAAGATAAAGCAGAACAGCGACTAAGACCTCATGGAAAGAGCTGCATGCCTCCCTTTCTGCGCGGCTACTCAGGGACTTACCTCGAGGCCAGTACTCACGTTGAGTTTCCCTTTAGCTCTAGAGCGTGGCAGGATGAGCTGCACCCCGGCCATCGAAGCACCCGGCTTACCTGGAGAAAACTCATTTTCTTCCCAGAGCCATGCCTACCGTGGCTAGTGGCCTGTCAACAGCAGTCAATTTCAAGTAGCTTCAAGGCAGCATGAATGGAGCTTTCAAAATGGGAAAGCAAGGCTAGTTCCATCAGGCCCCCATTTCCACGGGCACACGCTGCATACATCCCTGTGCTTTCTAACAAGTCCAAAGAGACACAGGTTACCCAGTGGTTCCTTCCCTGAATCAACTCCTCGAAGCAGGGTGTTCTGCATCTAGCAAACTGCCTCAACCAAGGAAAGCCCCAGCTAGGCCTCCGGCCCCGTGGCTCTTCAAAAGCCTGCAGTGTTACCCGAGGAACTGGGCTTTAGTTGCAGTTGGAACGCAAGACGACATTCTCCTGGAGGCAGGGTGACTTCAGGCAGGGGGTCCCAGATGGAATGCGAAGCCGAGGGTTATTCTCAGTGCACCTCAGACTAGGGCAAGGAGTCAGACTTGCACGGTATGTTGGACCTGCTAGAAAGGTGTTCTTCGACCAGTGGGAGTGCTGGGGAAATCAAGCTGTCCCAAGAAAGAGTGCAGTCTGTTGCCCTACACTCGGCATACACAGAGTGGCTCCGAAGGGCTACGGGCCTGGATGTGGCTTCGCAGGCCCATGGGGGCCTGAGGGTAATCAGTGTTCTTGCAGAGAATAGGGTGCCCACGTGAGGCTCCTAGATGCCCTGCCAAGCGTCCTGACGTTAAAATAATGCAGAGCAACGGCTATGGCCTCCTGAAAACTGCTGCACGCCTCCGCTTCTGCATGGCAATTCAGGGCCTTACCTCGAGACAACTGCTCACGCTGAGTGTCCCGTTAGCGACACAGCATGGTAGGATGCTAACTTTCTCCTCGAGCAGAGTGACTTCAGGTAAGAGGTCCTCGAAGAATCCTAAGCAGAGTGTTTTCTCATGGCAGCTCAGACGGGGGCCATGACGAACACTTCCATGGTACGTCGCACTGGCTAGAAATGTGGTCCTGAGGCTGTTCCGGTGCTCTGGAAACGTAGCTCTCCTTAAGGAACGAGCAGTGTGTTGCCCATCACTCGGCATACACACAGGGCCTCCGAGGGACCGACCTTTGGGCCTCGATGTTGCTCAGCAGGCCCACAGGCTTCTGGAGGTACTCACTGATCTTGGAGGGAAAATGATGCACACCCGAGGGGCCTAGGAGTCCTGAAAAGGGTACTTCCTTTCAAATAAAGCAGAACAGGGGCTTCCCTGGTGGCGCAGTGGTTGAGAATCTGCCTGCCAATGCAGGGTGCACGGGTTCGAGCACTGGTCTGGGAGGATCCCACATGCCGCGGAGCAACCGGGCCCGTGAGCCACAACTACTGAGCCTGCGCCTCTGGAGCCTGGGCTCCGCAACAAGAGAGGCCACGATAGTGAGAGGCCTACGCACCGCGATGAAGAGTGGCCCCCACTTACCGCAACTGGAGAGAGCCCTAGCACAGAAACGCAGACCCAACATAGCAATCAATCACTCAATCAATAAATCTTAAAAAAACAATAAAAAATTTAAACAATAAAATAAGATAAAGCAGAACAGCGACTAAGACCTCATGGAAAGAGCTGCATGCCTCCCTTTCTGCGCGGCTACTCAGGGACTTACCTCGAGGCCAGTACTCACGTTGAGTTTCCCTTTAGCTCTAGAGCGTGGCAGGATGAGCTGCACCCCGGCCATCGAAGCACCCGGCTTACCTGGAGAAAACTCATTTTCTTCCCAGAGCCATGCCTACAGTGGTTCCTTCCCTGAATCAACTCCTCGAAGCAGGGTGTTCTGCATCTAGTGAACTGCCTCAACCAAGGAAAGCCCCAGCTAGGACTCCGGCCCCGTGGCTCTTCAAAAGCCTGCAGTGTTACCCGAGGAACTGGGCTTTAGTTGCAGTCGGAACGCAAGACGACATTCTCCTGGAGGCAGGGTGACTTCAGGCAGGGGATCCCAGATGGAATGCGAAGCCGAGGGTTATTCTCAGTGCACCTCAGACTAGGGCAAGGAGTCAGACTTGCACGGTATGTTGGACCTGCTAGAAAGGTGTTCTTCGACCAGTGGGAGTGCTGGGGAAATCAAGCTGTCCCAAGAAAGAGTGCAGTCTGTTGCCCTACACTCGGCATACACAGAGTGGCTCCGAAGGGCTACGGGCCTGGATGTGGCTTCGCAGGCCCATGGGGGCCTGAGGGTAATCAGTGTTCTTGCAGAGAATAGGGTGCCCACGCGAGGCTCCTAGATGCCCTGCCAAGCGTCCTGACGTTAAAATAATGCAGAGCAACGGCTATGGCCTCCTGAAAACTGCTGCACGCCTCCGCTTCTGCATGGCAATTCAGGGCCTTACCTCGAGACAACTGCTCACGCTGAGTGTCCCGTTAGCGACACAGCATGGTAGGATGCTAACTTTCTCCTCGAGCAGAGTGACTTCAGGTAAGAGGTCCTCGAAGAATCCTAAGCAGAGTGTTTTCTCATGGCAGCTCAGACGGGGGCCATGACGAACACTTCCATGGTACGTCGCACTGGCTAGAAATGTGGTCCTGAGGCTGTTCCGGTGCTCTGGAAACGTAGCTCTCCTTAAGGAACGAGCAGTGTGTTGCCCATCACTCGGCATACACACAGGGCCTACGAGGGACCGACCTTTGGGCCTCGATGTTGCTCAGCAGGCCCACAGGCTTCTGGAGGTACTCACTGATCTTGGAGGGAAAATGATGCACACCCGAGGGGCCTAGGAGTCCTGAAAAGGGTACTTCCTTTCAAATAAAGCAGAACAGGGGCTTCCCTGGTGGCGCAGTGGTTGAGAATCTGCCTGCCAATGCAGGGTGCACGGGTTCGAGCACTGGTCTGGGAGGATCCCACATGCCGCGGAGCAACCGGGCCCGTGAGCCACAACTACTGAGCCTGCGCCTCTGGAGCCTGTGCTCCGCAACAAGAGAGGCCACGATAGTGAGAGGCCTACGCACCGCGATGAAGAGTGGCCCCCACTTACCGCAACTGGAGAGAGCCCTAGCACAGAAACGCAGACCCAACATAGCAATCAATCACTCAATCAATAAATCTTAAAAAAACAATAAAAAATTTAAACAATAAAATAAGATAAAGCAGAACAGCGACTAAGACCTCATGGAAAGAGCTGCATGCCTCCCTTTCTGCGCGGCTACTCAGGGACTTACCTCGAGGCCAGTACTCACGTTGAGTTTCCCTTTAGCTCTAGAGCGTGGCAGGATGAGCTGCACCCCGGCCATCGAAGCACCCGGCTTACCTGGAGAAAACTCATTTTCTTCCCAGAGCCATGCCTACCGTGGCTAGTGGCCTGTCAACAGCAGTCAATTTCAAGTAGCTTCAAGGCAGCATGAATGGAGCTTTCAAAATGGGAAAGCAAGGCTAGTTCCATCAGGCCCCCATTTCCACGGGCACACGCTGCATACATCCCTGTGCTTTCTAACAAGTCCAAAGAGACACAGGTTACCCAGTGGTTCCTTCCCTGAATCAACTCCTCGAAGCAGGGTGTTCTGCATCTAGCAAACTGCCTCAACCAAGGAAAGCCCCAGCTAGGCCTCCGGCCCCGTGGCTCTTCAAAAGCCTGCAGTGTTACCCGAGGAACTGGGCTTTAGTTGCAGTTGGAACGCAAGACGACATTCTCCTGGAGGCAGGGTGACTTCAGGCAGGGGGTCCCAGATGGAATGCGAAGCCGAGGGTTATTCTCAGTGCACCTCAGACTAGGGCAAGGAGTCAGACTTGCACGGTATGTTGGACCTGCTAGAAAGGTGTTCTTCGACCAGTGGGAGTGCTGGGGAAATCAAGCTGTCCCAAGAAAGAGTGCAGTCTGTTGCCCTACACTCGGCATACACAGAGTGGCTCCGAAGGGCTACGGGCCTGGATGTGGCTTCGCAGGCCCATGGGGGCCTGAGGGTAATCAGTGTTCTTGCAGAGAATAGGGTGCCCACGTGAGGCTCCTAGATGCCCTGCCAAGCGTCCTGACGTTAAAATAATGCAGAGCAACGGCTATGGCCTCCTGAAAACTGCTGCACGCCTCCGCTTCTGCATGGCAATTCAGGGCCTTACCTCGAGACAACTGCTCACGCTGAGTGTCCCGTTAGCGACACAGCATGGTAGGATGCTAACTTTCTCCTCGAGCAGAGTGACTTCAGGTAAGAGGTCCTCGAAGAATCCTAAGCAGAGTGTTTTCTCATGGCAGCTCAGACGGGGGCCATGACGAACACTTCCATGGTACGTCGCACTGGCTAGAAATGTGGTCCTGAGGCTGTTCCGGTGCTCTGGAAACGTAGCTCTCCTTAAGGAACGAGCAGTGTGTTGCCCATCACTCGGCATACACACAGGGCCTCCGAGGGACCGACCTTTGGGCCTCGATGTTGCTCAGCAGGCCCACAGGCTTCTGGAGGTACTCACTGATCTTGGAGGGAAAATGATGCACACCCGAGGGGCCTAGGAGTCCTGAAAAGGGTACTTCCTTTCAAATAAAGCAGAACAGGGGCTTCCCTGGTGGCGCAGTGGTTGAGAATCTGCCTGCCAATGCAGGGTGCACGGGTTCGAGCACTGGTCTGGGAGGATCCCACATGCCGCGGAGCAACCGGGCCCGTGAGCCACAACTACTGAGCCTGCGCCTCTGGAGCCTGGGCTCCGCAACAAGAGAGGCCACGATAGTGAGAGGCCTACGCACCGCGATGAAGAGTGGCCCCCACTTACCGCAACTGGAGAGAGCCCTAGCACAGAAACGCAGACCCAACATAGCAATCAATCACTCAATCAATAAATCTTAAAAAAACAATAAAAAATTTAAACAATAAAATAAGATAAAGCAGAACAGCGACTAAGACCTCATGGAAAGAGCTGCATGCCTCCCTTTCTGCGCGGCTACTCAGGGACTTACCTCGAGGCCAGTACTCACGTTGAGTTTCCCTTTAGCTCTAGAGCGTGGCAGGATGAGCTGCACCCCGGCCATCGAAGCACCCGGCTTACCTGGAGAAAACTCATTTTCTTCCCAGAGCCATGCCTACAGTGGTTCCTTCCCTGAATCAACTCCTCGAAGCAGGGTGTTCTGCATCTAGTGAACTGCCTCAACCAAGGAAAGCCCCAGCTAGGACTCCGGCCCCGTGGCTCTTCAAAAGCCTGCAGTGTTACCCGAGGAACTGGGCTTTAGTTGCAGTCGGAACGCAAGACGACATTCTCCTGGAGGCAGGGTGACTTCAGGCAGGGGATCCCAGATGGAATGCGAAGCCGAGGGTTATTCTCAGTGCACCTCAGACTAGGGCAAGGAGTCAGACTTGCACGGTATGTTGGACCTGCTAGAAAGGTGTTCTTCGACCAGTGGGAGTGCTGGGGAAATCAAGCTGTCCCAAGAAAGAGTGCAGTCTGTTGCCCTACACTCGGCATACACAGAGTGGCTCCGAAGGGCTACGGGCCTGGATGTGGCTTCGCAGGCCCATGGGGGCCTGAGGGTAATCAGTGTTCTTGCAGAGAATAGGGTGCCCACGCGAGGCTCCTAGATGCCCTGCCAAGCGTCCTGACGTTAAAATAATGCAGAGCAACGGCTATGGCCTCCTGAAAACTGCTGCACGCCTCCGCTTCTGCATGGCAATTCAGGGCCTTACCTCGAGACAACTGCTCACGCTGAGTGTCCCGTTAGCGACACAGCATGGTAGGATGCTAACTTTCTCCTCGAGCAGAGTGACTTCAGGTAAGAGGTCCTCGAAGAATCCTAAGCAGAGTGTTTTCTCATGGCAGCTCAGACGGGGGCCATGACGAACACTTCCATGGTACGTCGCACTGGCTAGAAATGTGGTCCTGAGGCTGTTCCGGTGCTCTGGAAACGTAGCTCTCCTTAAGGAACGAGCAGTGTGTTGCCCATCACTTGGCATACACACAGGGCCTCCGAGGGACCGACCTTTGGGCCTCGATGTTGCTCAGCAGGCCCACAGGCTTCTGGAGGTACTCACTGATCTTGGAGGGAAAATGATGCACACCCGAGGGGCCTAGGAGTCCTGAAAAGGGTACTTCCTTTCAAATAAAGCAGAACAGGGGCTTCCCTGGTGGCGCAGTGGTTGAGAATCTGCCTGCCAATGCAGGGTGCACGGGTTCGAGCACTGGTCTGGGAGGATCCCACATGCCGCGGAGCAACCGGGCCCGTGAGCCACAACTACTGAGCCTGCGCCTCTGGAGCCTGGGCTCCGCAACAAGAGAGGCCACGATAGTGAGAGGCCTACGCACCGCGATGAAGAGTGGCCCCCACTTACCGCAACTGGAGAGAGCCCTAGCACAGAAACGCAGACCCAACATAGCAATCAATCACTCAATCAATAAATCTTAAAAAAACAATAAAAAATTTAAACAATAAAATAAGATAAAGCAGAACAGCGACTAAGACCTCATGGAAAGAGCTGCATGCCTCCCTTTCTGCGCGGCTACTCAGGGACTTACCTCGAGGCCAGTACTCACGTTGAGTTTCCCTTTAGCTCTAGAGCGTGGCAGGATGAGCTCCACCCCGGCCATCGAAGCACCCGGCTTACCTGGAGAAAACTCATTTTCTTCCCAGAGCCATGCCTACCGTGGCTAGTGGCCTGTCAACAGCAGTCAATTTCAAGTAGCTTCAAGGCAGCATGAATGGAGCTTTCAAAATGGGAAAGCAAGGCTAGTTCCATCAGGCCCCCATTTCCACGGGCACACGCAGCATACATCCCTGTGCTTTCTAACAAGTCCAAAGAGACACAGGTTACCCAGTGGTTCCTTCCCTGAATCAACTCCTCGAAGCAGGGTGTTCTGCATCTAGCGAACTGCCTCAACCAAGGAAAGCCCCAGCTAGGCCTCCGGCCCCGTGGCTCTTCAAAAGCCTGCAGTGTTACCCGAGGAACTGGGCTTTAGTTGCAGTCGGAACGCAAGACGACATTCTCCTGGAGGCAGGGTGACTTCAGGCAGGGGGTCCCAGATGGAATGCGAAGCCGAGGGTTATTCTCAGTGCACCTCAGACTAGGGCAAGGAGTCAGACTTGCACGGTATGTTGGACCTGCTAGAAAGGTGTTCTTCGACCAGTGGGAGTGCTGGGGAAATCAAGCTGTCCCAAGAAAGAGTGCAGTCTGTTGCCCTACACTCGGCATACACAGAGTGGCTCCGAAGGGCTACGGGCCTGGATGTGGCTTCGCAGGCCCATGGGGGCCTGAGGGTAATCAGTGTTCTTGCAGAGAATAGGGTGCCCACGCGAGGCTCCTAGATGCCCTGCCAAGCGTCCTGACGTTAAAATAATGCAGAGCAACGGCTATGGCCTCCTGAAAACTGCTGCACGCCTCCGCTTCTGCATGGCAATTCAGGGCCTTACCTCGAGACAACTGCTCACGCTGAGTGTCCCGTTAGCGACACAGCATGGTAGGATGCTAACTTTCTCCTCGAGCAGAGTGACTTCAGGTAAGAGGTCCTCGAAGAATCCTAAGCAGAGTGTTTTCTCATGGCAGCTCAGACGGGGGCCATGACGAACACTTCCATGGTACGTCGCACTGGCCAGAAATGTGGTCCTGAGGCTGTTCCGGTGCTCTGGAAACGTAGCTCTCCTTAAGGAACGAGCAGTGTGTTGCCCATCACTCGGCATACACACAGGGCCTCCGAGGGACCGACCTTTGGGCCTCGATGTTGCTCAGCAGGCCCACAGGCTTCTGGAGGTACTCACTGATCTTGGAGGGAAAATGATGCACACCCGAGGGGCCTAGGAGTCCTGAAAAGGGTACTTCCTTTCAAATAAAGCAGAACAGGGGCTTCCCTGGTGGCGCAGTGGTTGAGAATCTGCCTGCCAATGCAGGGTGCACGGGTTCGAGCACTGGTCTGGGAGGATCCCACATGCCGCGGAGCAACCGGGCCCGTGAGCCACAACTACTGAGCCTGCGCCTCTGGAGCCTGGGCTCCGCAACAAGAGAGCCCACGATAGTGAGAGGCCTACGCACCGCGATGAAGAGTGGCCCCCACTTACCGCAACTGGAGAGAGCCCTAGCACAGAAACGCAGACCCAACATAGCAATCAATCACTCAATCAATAAATCTTAAAAAAACAATAAAAAATTTAAACAATAAAATAAGATAAAGCAGAACAGCGACTAAGACCTCATGGAAAGAGCTGCATGCCTCCCTTTCTGCGCGGCTACTCAGGGACTTACCTCGAGGCCAGTACTCACGTTGAGTTTCCCTTTAGCTCTAGAGCGTGGCAGGATGAGCTCCACCCCGGCCATCGAAGCACCCGGCTTACCTGGAGAAAACTCATTTTCTTCCCAGAGCCATGCCTACAGTGGTTCCTTCCCTGAATCAACTCCTCGAAGCAGGGTGTTCTGCATCTAGCGAACTGCCTCAACCAAGGAAAGCCCCAGCTAGGCCTCCGGCCCCGTGGCTCTTCAAAAGCCTGCAGTGTTACCCGAGGAACTGGGCTTTAGTTGCAGTCGGAACGCAAGACGACATTCTCCTGGAGGCAGGGTGACTTCAGGCAGGGGGTCCCAGATGGAATGCGAAGCCGAGGGTTATTCTCAGTGCACCTCAGACTAGGGCAAGGAGTCAGACTTGCACGGTATGTTGGACCTGCTAGAAAGGTGTTCTTCGACCAGTGGGAGTGCTGGGGAAATCAAGCTGTCCCAAGAAAGAGTGCAGTCTGTTGCCCTACACTCGGCATACACAGAGTGGCTCCGAAGGGCTACGGGCCTGGATGTGGCTTCGCAGGCCCATGGGGGCCTGAGGGTAATCAGTGTTCTTGCAGAGAATAGGGTGCCCACGCGAGGCTCCTAGATGCCCTGCCAAGCGTCCTGACGTTAAAATAATGCAGAGCAACGGCTATGGCCTCCTGAAAACTGCTGCACGCCTCCGCTTCTGCATGGCAATTCAGGGCCTTACCTCGAGACAACTGCTCACGCTGAGTGTCCCGTTAGCGACACAGCATGGTAGGATGCTAACTTTCTCCTCGAGCAGAGTGACTTCAGGTAAGAGGTCCTCGAAGAATCCTAAGCAGAGTGTTTTCTCATGGCAGCTCAGACGGGGGCCATGACGAACACTTCCATGGTACGTCGCACTGGCTAGAAATGTGGTCCTGAGGCTGTTCCGGTGCTCTGGAAACGTAGCTCTCCTTAAGGAACGAGCAGTGTGTTGCCCATCACTCGGCATACACACAGGGCCTACGAGGGACCGACCTTTGGGCCTCGATGTTGCTCAGCAGGCCCACAGGCTTCTGGAGGTACTCACTGATCTTGGAGGGAAAATGATGCACACCCGAGGGGCCTAGGAGTCCTGAAAAGGGTACTTCCTTTCAAATAAAGCAGAACAGGGGCTTCCCTGGTGGCGCAGTGGTTGAGAATCTGCCTGCCAATGCAGGGTGCACGGGTTCGAGCACTGGTCTGGGAGGATCCCACATGCCGCGGAGCAACCGGGCCCGTGAGCCACAACTACTGAGCCTGCGCCTCTGGAGCCTGGGCTCCGCAACAAGAGAGGCCACGATAGTGAGAGGCCTACGCACCGCGATGAAGAGTGGCCCCCACTTACCGCAACTGGAGAGAGCCCTAGCACAGAAACGCAGACCCAACATAGCAATCAATCACTCAATCAATAAATCTTAAAAAAACAATAAAAAATTTAAACAATAAAATAAGATAAAGCAGAACAGCGACTAAGACCTCATGGAAAGAGCTGCATGCCTCCCTTTCTGCGCGGCTACTCAGGGACTTACCTCGAGGCCAGTACTCACGTTGAGTTTCCCTTTAGCTCTAGAGCGTGGCAGGATGAGCTCCACCCCGGCCATCGAAGCACCCGGCTTACCTGGAGAAAACTCATTTTCTTCCCAGAGCCATGCCTACAGTGGTTCCTTCCCTGAATCAACTCCTCGAAGCAGGGTGTTCTGCATCTAGTGAACTGCCTCAACCAAGGAAAGCCCCAGCTAGGCCTCCGGCCCCGTGGCTCTTCAAAAGCCTGCAGTGTTACCCGAGGAACTGGGCTTTAGTTGCAGTCGGAACGCAAGACGACATTCTCCTGGAGGCAGGGTGACTTCAGGCAGGGGGTCCCAGATGGAATGCGAAGCCGAGGGTTATTCTCAGTGCACCTCAGACTAGGGCAAGGAGTCAGACTTGCACGGTATGTTGGACCTGCTAGAAAGGTGTTCTTCGACCAGTGGGAGTGCTGGGGAAATCAAGCTGTCCCAAGAAAGAGTGCAGTCTGTTGCCCTACACTCGGCATACACAGAGTGGCTCCGAAGGGCTACGGGCCTGGATGTGGCTTCGCAGGCCCATGGGGGCCTGAGGGTAATCAGTGTTCTTGCAGAGAATAGGGTGCCCACGCGAGGCTCCTAGATGCCCTGCCAAGCGTCCTGACGTTAAAATAATGCAGAGCAACGGCTATGGCCTCCTGAAAACTGCTGCACGCCTCCGCTTCTGCATGGCAATTCAGGGCCTTACCTCGAGACAACTGCTCACGCTGAGTGTCCCGTTAGCGACACAGCATGGTAGGATGCTAACTTTCTCCTCGAGCAGAGTGACTTCAGGTAAGAGGTCCTCGAAGAATCCTAAGCAGAGTGTTTTCTCATGGCAGCTCAGACGGGGGCCATGACGAACACTTCCATGGTACGTCGCACTGGCTAGAAATGTGGTCCTGAGGCTGTTCCGGTGCTCTGGAAACGTAGCTCTCCTTAAGGAACGAGCAGTGTGTTGCCCATCACTCGGCATACACACAGGGCCTCCGAGGGACCGACCTTTGGGCCTCGATGTTGCTCAGCAGGCCCACAGGCTTCTGGAGGTACTCACTGATCTTGGAGGGAAAATGATGCACACCCGAGGGGCCTAGGAGTCCTGAAAAGGGTACTTCCTTTCAAATAAAGCAGAACAGGGGCTTCCCTGGTGGCGCAGTGGTTGAGAATCTGCCTGCCAATGCAGGGTGCACGGGTTCGAGCACTGGTCTGGGAGGATCCCACATGCCGCGGAGCAACCGGGCCCGTGAGCCACAACTACTGAGCCTGCGCCTCTGGAGCCTGTGCTCCGCAACAAGAGAGGCCACGATAGTGAGAGGCCTACGCACCGCGATGAAGAGTGGCCCCCACTTACCGCAACTGGAGAGAGCCCTAGCACAGAAACGCAGACCCAACATAGCAATCAATCACTCAATCAATAAATCTTAAAAAAACAATAAAAAATTTAAACAATAAAATAAGATAAAGCAGAACAGCGACTAAGACCTCATGGAAAGAGCTGCATGCCTCCCTTTCTGCGCGGCTACTCAGGGACTTACCTCGAGGCCAGTACTCACGTTGAGTTTCCCTTTAGCTCTAGAGCGTGGCAGGATGAGCTGCACCCCGGCCATCGAAGCACCCGGCTTACCTGGAGAAAACTCATTTTCTTCCCAGAGCCATGCCTACCGTGGCTAGTGGCCTGTCAACAGCAGTCAATTTCAAGTAGCTTCAAGGCAGCATGAATGGAGCTTTCAAAATGGGAAAGCAAGGCTAGTTCCATCAGGCCCCCATTTCCACGGGCACACGCTGCATACATCCCTGTGCTTTCTAACAAGTCCAAAGAGACACAGGTTACCCAGTGGTTCCTTCCCTGAATCAACTCCTCGAAGCAGGGTGTTCTGCATCTAGCAAACTGCCTCAACCAAGGAAAGCCCCAGCTAGGCCTCCGGCCCCGTGGCTCTTCAAAAGCCTGCAGTGTTACCCGAGGAACTGGGCTTTAGTTGCAGTTGGAACGCAAGACGACATTCTCCTGGAGGCAGGGTGACTTCAGGCAGGGGGTCCCAGATGGAATGCGAAGCCGAGGGTTATTCTCAGTGCACCTCAGACTAGGGCAAGGAGTCAGACTTGCACGGTATGTTGGACCTGCTAGAAAGGTGTTCTTCGACCAGTGGGAGTGCTGGGGAAATCAAGCTGTCCCAAGAAAGAGTGCAGTCTGTTGCCCTACACTCGGCATACACAGAGTGGCTCCGAAGGGCTACGGGCCTGGATGTGGCTTCGCAGGCCCATGGGGGCCTGAGGGTAATCAGTGTTCTTGCAGAGAATAGGGTGCCCACGTGAGGCTCCTAGATGCCCTGCCAAGCGTCCTGACGTTAAAATAATGCAGAGCAACGGCTATGGCCTCCTGAAAACTGCTGCACGCCTCCGCTTCTGCATGGCAATTCAGGGCCTTACCTCGAGACAACTGCTCACGCTGAGTGTCCCGTTAGCGACACAGCATGGTAGGATGCTAACTTTCTCCTCGAGCAGAGTGACTTCAGGTAAGAGGTCCTCGAAGAATCCTAAGCAGAGTGTTTTCTCATGGCAGCTCAGACGGGGGCCATGACGAACACTTCCATGGTACGTCGCACTGGCTAGAAATGTGGTCCTGAGGCTGTTCCGGTGCTCTGGAAACGTAGCTCTCCTTAAGGAACGAGCAGTGTGTTGCCCATCACTCGGCATACACACAGGGCCTCCGAGGGACCGACCTTTGGGCCTCGATGTTGCTCAGCAGGCCCACAGGCTTCTGGAGGTACTCACTGATCTTGGAGGGAAAATGATGCACACCCGAGGGGCCTAGGAGTCCTGAAAAGGGTACTTCCTTTCAAATAAAGCAGAACAGGGGCTTCCCTGGTGGCGCAGTGGTTGAGAATCTGCCTGCCAATGCAGGGTGCACGGGTTCGAGCACTGGTCTGGGAGGATCCCACATGCCGCGGAGCAACCGGGCCCGTGAGCCACAACTACTGAGCCTGCGCCTCTGGAGCCTGGGCTCCGCAACAAGAGAGGCCACGATAGTGAGAGGCCTACGCACCGCGATGAAGAGTGGCCCCCACTTACCGCAACTGGAGAGAGCCCTAGCACAGAAACGCAGACCCAACATAGCAATCAATCACTCAATCAATAAATCTTAAAAAAACAATAAAAAATTTAAACAATAAAATAAGATAAAGCAGAACAGCGACTAAGACCTCATGGAAAGAGCTGCATGCCTCCCTTTCTGCGCGGCTACTCAGGGACTTACCTCGAGGCCAGTACTCACGTTGAGTTTCCCTTTAGCTCTAGAGCGTGGCAGGATGAGCTGCACCCCGGCCATCGAAGCACCCGGCTTACCTGGAGAAAACTCATTTTCTTCCCAGAGCCATGCCTACAGTGGTTCCTTCCCTGAATCAACTCCTCGAAGCAGGGTGTTCTGCATCTAGTGAACTGCCTCAACCAAGGAAAGCCCCAGCTAGGACTCCGGCCCCGTGGCTCTTCAAAAGCCTGCAGTGTTACCCGAGGAACTGGGCTTTAGTTGCAGTCGGAACGCAAGACGACATTCTCCTGGAGGCAGGGTGACTTCAGGCAGGGGATCCCAGATGGAATGCGAAGCCGAGGGTTATTCTCAGTGCACCTCAGACTAGGGCAAGGAGTCAGACTTGCACGGTATGTTGGACCTGCTAGAAAGGTGTTCTTCGACCAGTGGGAGTGCTGGGGAAATCAAGCTGTCCCAAGAAAGAGTGCAGTCTGTTGCCCTACACTCGGCATACACAGAGTGGCTCCGAAGGGCTACGGGCCTGGATGTGGCTTCGCAGGCCCATGGGGGCCTGAGGGTAATCAGTGTTCTTGCAGAGAATAGGGTGCCCACGCGAGGCTCCTAGATGCCCTGCCAAGCGTCCTGACGTTAAAATAATGCAGAGCAACGGCTATGGCCTCCTGAAAACTGCTGCACGCCTCCGCTTCTGCATGGCAATTCAGGGCCTTACCTCGAGACAACTGCTCACGCTGAGTGTCCCGTTAGCGACACAGCATGGTAGGATGCTAACTTTCTCCTCGAGCAGAGTGACTTCAGGTAAGAGGTCCTCGAAGAATCCTAAGCAGAGTGTTTTCTCATGGCAGCTCAGACGGGGGCCATGACGAACACTTCCATGGTACGTCGCACTGGGTAGAAATGTGGTCCTGAGGCTGTTCCGGTGCTCTGGAAACGTAGCTCTCCTTAAGGAACGAGCAGTGTGTTGCCCATCACTCGGCATACACACAGGGCCTCCGAGGGACCGACCTTTGGGCCTCGATGTTGCTCAGCAGGCCCACAGGCTTCTGGAGGTACTCACTGATCTTGGAGGGAAAATGATGCACACCCGAGGGGCCTAGGAGTCCTGAAAAGGGTACTTCCTTTCAAATAAAGCAGAACAGGGGCTTCCCTGGTGGCGCAGTGGTTGAGAATCTGCCTGCCAATGCAGGGTGCACGGGTTCGAGCACTGGTCTGGGAGGATCCCACATGCCGCGGAGCAACCGGGCCCGTGAGCCACAACTACTGAGCCTGCGCCTCTGGAGCCTGTGCTCCGCAACAAGAGAGGCCACGATAGTGAGAGGCCTACGCACCGCGATGAAGAGTGGGCCCCACTTACCGCAACTGGAGAGAGCCCTAGCACAGAAACGCAGACCCAACATAGCAATCAATCACTCAATCAATAAATCTTAAAAAAACAATAAAAAATTTAAACAATAAAATAAAATAAAGCAGAACAGTGACTAAGACCTCATGGAAAGAGCTGCATGCCTCCCTTTCTGCGCGGCTACTCAGGGACTTACCTCAAGGCCAGTACTCACGTTGAGTTTCCCTTTAGCTCTAGAGCGTGGCAGGATGAGCTCCACCCCGGCCATCGAAGCACCCGGCTTACCTGGAGAAAACTCATTTTCTTCCCAGAGCCATGCCTACCGTGGCTAGTGGCCTGTCAACAGCAGTCAATTTCAAGTAGCTTCAAGGCAGCATGAATGGAGCTTTCAAAATGGGAAAGCAAGGCTAGTTCCATCAGGCCCCCATTTCCACGGGCACACGCAGCATACATCCCTGTGCTTTCTAACAAGTCCAAAGAGACACAGGTTACCCAGTGGTTCCTTCCCTGAATCAACTCCTCGAAGCAGGGTGTTCTGCATCTAGCGAACTGCCTCAACCAAGGAAAGCCCCAGCTAGGCCTCCGGCCCCGTGGCTCTTCAAAAGCCTGCAGTGTTACCCGAGGAACTGGGCTTTAGTTGCAGTCGGAACGCAAGACGACATTCTCCTGGAGGCAGGGTGACTTCAGGCAGGGGGTCCCAGATGGAATGCGAAGCCGAGGGTTATTCTCAGTGCACCTCAGACTAGGGCAAGGAGTCAGACTTGCACGGTATGTTGGACCTGCTAGAAAGGTGTTCTTCGACCAGTGGGAGTGCTGGGGAAATCAAGCTGTCCCAAGAAAGAGTGCAGTCTGTTGCCCTACACTCGGCATACACAGAGTGGCTCCGAAGGGCTACGGGCCTGGATGTGGCTTCGCAGGCCCATGGGGGCCTGAGGGTAATCAGTGTTCTTGCAGAGAATAGGGTGCCCACGCGAGGCTCCTAGATGCCCTGCCAAGCGTCCTGACGTTAAAATAATGCAGAGCAACGGCTATGGCCTCCTGAAAACTGCTGCACGCCTCCGCTTCTGCATGGCAATTCAGGGCCTTACCTCGAGACAACTGCTCACGCTGAGTGTCCCGTTAGCGACACAGCATGGTAGGATGCTAACTTTCTCCTCGAGCAGAGTGACTTCAGGTAAGAGGTCCTCGAAGAATCCTAAGCAGAGTGTTTTCTCATGGCAGCTCAGACGGGGGCCATGACGAACACTTCCATGGTACGTCGCACTGGCTAGAAATGTGGTCCTGAGGCTGTTCCGGTGCTCTGGAAACGTAGCTCTCCTTAAGGAACGAGCAGTGTGTTGCCCATCACTCGGCATACACACAGGGCCTCCGAGGGACCGACCTTTGGGCCTCGATGTTGCTCAGCAGGCCCACAGGCTTCTGGAGGTACTCACTGATCTTGGAGGGAAAATGATGCACACCCGAGGGGCCTAGGAGTCCTGAAAAGGGTACTTCCTTTCAAATAAAGCAGAACAGGGGCTTCCCTGGTGGCGCAGTGGTTGAGAATCTGCCTGCCAATGCAGGGTGCACGGGTTCGAGCACTGGTCTGGGAGGATCCCACATGCCGCGGAGCAACCGGGCCCGTGAGCCACAACTACTGAGCCTGCGCCTCTGGAGCCTGTGCTCCGCAACAAGAGAGGCCACGATAGTGAGAGGCCTACGCACCGCGATGAAGAGTGGCCCCCACTTACCGCAACTGGAGAGAGCCCTAGCACAGAAACGCAGACCCAACATAGCAATCAATCACTCAATCAATAAATCTTAAAAAAACAATAAAAAATTTAAACAATAAAATAAGATAAAGCAGAACAGCGACTAAGACCTCATGGAAAGAGCTGCATGCCTCCCTTTCTGCGCGGCTACTCAGGGACTTACCTCGAGGCCAGTACTCACGTTGAGTTTCCCTTTAGCTCTAGAGCGTGGCAGGATGAGCTGCACCCCGGCCATCGAAGCACCCGGCTTACCTGGAGAAAACTCATTTTCTTCCCAGAGCCATGCCTACCGTGGCTAGTGGCCTGTCAACAGCAGTCAATTTCAAGTAGCTTCAAGGCAGCATGAAAGGAGCTTTCAAAATGGGAAAGCAAGGCTAGTTCCATCAGGCCCCCATTTCCACGGGCACACGCTGCATACATCCCTGTGCTTTCTAACAAGTCCAAAGAGACACAGGTTACCCAGTGGTTCCTTCCCTGAATCAACTCCTCGAAGCAGGGTGTTCTGCATCTAGCAAACTGCCTCAACCAAGGAAAGCCCCAGCTAGGCCTCCGGCCCCGTGGCTCTTCAAAAGCCTGCAGTGTTACCCGAGGAACTGGGCTTTAGTTGCAGTTGGAACGCAAGACGACATTCTCCTGGAGGCAGGGTGACTTCAGGCAGGGGGTCCCAGATGGAATGCGAAGCCGAGGGTTATTCTCAGTGCACCTCAGACTAGGGCAAGGAGTCAGACTTGCACGGTATGTTGGACCTGCTAGAAAGGTGTTCTTCGACCAGTGGGAGTGCTGGGGAAATCAAGCTGTCCCAAGAAAGAGTGCAGTCTGTTGCCCTACACTCGGCATACACAGAGTGGCTCCGAAGGGCTACGGGCCTGGATGTGGCTTCGCAGGCCCATGGGGGCCTGAGGGTAATCAGTGTTCTTGCAGAGAATAGGGTGCCCACGTGAGGCTCCTAGATGCCCTGCCAAGCGTCCTGACGTTAAAATAATGCAGAGCAACGGCTATGGCCTCCTGAAAACTGCTGCACGCCTCCGCTTCTGCATGGCAATTCAGGGCCTTACCTCGAGACAACTGCTCACGCTGAGTGTCCCGTTAGCGACACAGCATGGTAGGATGCTAACTTTCTCCTCGAGCAGAGTGACTTCAGGTAAGAGGTCCTCGAAGAATCCTAAGCAGAGTGTTTTCTCATGGCAGCTCAGACGGGGGCCATGACGAACACTTCCATGGTACGTCGCACTGGCTAGAAATGTGGTCCTGAGGCTGTTCCGGTGCTCTGGAAACGTAGCTCTCCTTAAGGAACGAGCAGTGTGTTGCCCATCACTCGGCATACACACAGGGCCTCCGAGGGACCGACCTTTGGGCCTCGATGTTGCTCAGCAGGCCCACAGGCTTCTGGAGGTACTCACTGATCTTGGAGGGAAAATGATGCACACCCGAGGGGCCTAGGAGTCCTGAAAAGGGTACTTCCTTTCAAATAAAGCAGAACAGGGGCTTCCCTGGTGGCGCAGTGGTTGAGAATCTGCCTGCCAATGCAGGGTGCACGGGTTCGAGCACTGGTCTGGGAGGATCCCACATGCCGCGGAGCAACCGGGCCCGTGAGCCACAACTACTGAGCCTGCGCCTCTGGAGCCTGGGCTCCGCAACAAGAGAGGCCACGATAGTGAGAGGCCTACGCACCGCGATGAAGAGTGGCCCCCACTTACCGCAACTGGAGAGAGCCCTAGCACAGAAACGCAGACCCAACATAGCAATCAATCACTCAATCAATAAATCTTAAAAAAACAATAAAAAATTTAAACAATAAAATAAGATAAAGCAGAACAGCGACTAAGACCTCATGGAAAGAGCTGCATGCCTCCCTTTCTGCGCGGCTACTCAGGGACTTACCTCGAGGCCAGTACTCACGTTGAGTTTCCCTTTAGCTCTAGAGCGTGGCAGGATGAGCTGCACCCCGGCCATCGAAGCACCCGGCTTACCTGGAGAAAACTCATTTTCTTCCCAGAGCCATGCCTACAGTGGTTCCTTCCCTGAATCAACTCCTCGAAGCAGGGTGTTCTGCATCTAGTGAACTGCCTCAACCAAGGAAAGCCCCAGCTAGGACTCCGGCCCCGTGGCTCTTCAAAAGCCTGCAGTGTTACCCGAGGAACTGGGCTTTAGTTGCAGTCGGAACGCAAGACGACATTCTCCTGGAGGCAGGGTGACTTCAGGCAGGGGGTCCCAGATGGAATGCGAAGCCGAGGGTTATTCTCAGTGCACCTCAGACTAGGGCAAGGAGTCAGACTTGCACGGTATGTTGGACCTGCTAGAAAGGTGTTCTTCGACCAGTGGGAGTGCTGGGGAAATCAAGCTGTCCCAAGAAAGAGTGCAGTCTGTTGCCCTACACTCGGCATACACAGAGTGGCTCCGAAGGGCTACGGGCCTGGATGTGGCTTCGCAGGCCCATGGGGGCCTGAGGGTAATCAGTGTTCTTGCAGAGAATAGGGTGCCCACGCGAGGCTCCTAGATGCCCTGCCAAGCGTCCTGACGTTAAAATAATGCAGAGCAACGGCTATGGCCTCCTGAAAACTGCTGCACGCCTCCGCTTCTGCATGGCAATTCAGGGCCTTACCTCGAGACAACTGCTCACGCTGAGTGTCCCGTTAGCGACACAGCATGGTAGGATGCTAACTTTCTCCTCGAGCAGAGTGACTTCAGGTAAGAGGTCCTCGAAGAATCCTAAGCAGAGTGTTTTCTCATGGCAGCTCAGACGGGGGCCATGACGAACACTTCCATGGTACGTCGCACTGGCTAGAAATGTGGTCCTGAGGCTGTTCCGGTGCTCTGGAAACGTAGCTCTCCTTAAGGAACGAGCAGTGTGTTGCCCATCACTCGGCATACACACAGGGCCTCCGAGGGACCGACCTTTGGGCCTCGATGTTGCTCAGCAGGCCCACAGGCTTCTGGAGGTACTCACTGATCTTGGAGGGAAAATGATGCACACCCGAGGGGCCTAGGAGTCCTGAAAAGGGTACTTCCTTTCAAATAAAGCAGAACAGGGGCTTCCCTGGTGGCGCAGTGGTTGAGAATCTGCCTGCCAATGCAGGGTGCACGGGTTCGAGCACTGGTCTGGGAGGATCCCACATGCCGCGGAGCAACCGGGCCCGTGAGCCACAACTACTGAGCCTGCGCCTCTGGAGCCTGTGCTCCGCAACAAGAGAGGCCACGATAGTGAGAGGCCTACGCACCGCGATGAAGAGTGGCCCCCACTTACCGCAACTGGAGAGAGCCCTAGCACAGAAACGCAGACCCAACATAGCAATCAATCACTCAATCAATAAATCTTAAAAAAACAATAAAAAATTTAAACAATAAAATAAGATAAAGCAGAACAGCGACTAAGACCTCATGGAAAGAGCTGCATGCCTCCCTTTCTGCGCGGCTACTCAGGGACTTACCTCGAGGCCAGTACTCACGTTGAGTTTCCCTTTAGCTCTAGAGCGTGGCAGGATGAGCTGCACCCCGGCCATCGAAGCACCCGGCTTACCTGGAGAAAACTCATTTTCTTCCCAGAGCCATGCCTACCGTGGCTAGTGGCCTGTCAACAGCAGTCAATTTCAAGTAGCTTCAAGGCAGCATGAATGGAGCTTTCAAAATGGGAAAGCAAGGCTAGTTCCATCAGGCCCCCATTTCCACGGGCACACGCTGCATACATCCCTGTGCTTTCTAACAAGTCCAAAGAGACACAGGTTACCCAGTGGTTCCTTCCCTGAATCAACTCCTCGAAGCAGGGTGTTCTGCATCTAGTGAACTGCCTCAACCAAGGAAAGCCCCAGCTAGGCCTCCGGCCCCGTGGCTCTTCAAAAGCCTGCAGTGTTACCCGAGGAACTGGGCTTTAGTTGCAGTTGGAACGCAAGACGACATTCTCCTGGAGGCAGGGTGACTTCAGGCAGGGGGTCCCAGATGGAATGCGAAGCCGAGGGTTATTCTCAGTGCACCTCAGACTAGGGCAAGGAGTCAGACTTGCACGGTATGTTGGACCTGCTAGAAAGGTGTTCTTCGACCAGTGGGAGTGCTGGGGAAATCAAGCTGTCCCAAGAAAGAGTGCAGTCTGTTGCCCTACACTCGGCATACACAGAGTGGCTCCGAAGGGCTACGGGCCTGGATGTGGCTTCGCAGGCCCATGGGGGCCTGAGGGTAATCAGTGTTCTTGCAGAGAATAGGGTGCCCACGTGAGGCTCCTAGATGCCCTGCCAAGCGTCCTGACGTTAAAATAATGCAGAGCAACGGCTATGGCCTCCTGAAAACTGCTGCACGCCTCCGCTTCTGCATGGCAATTCAGGGCCTTACCTCGAGACAACTGCTCACGCTGAGTGTCCCGTTAGCGACACAGCATGGTAGGATGCTAACTTTCTCCTCGAGCAGAGTGACTTCAGGTAAGAGGTCCTCGAAGAATCCTAAGCAGAGTGTTTTCTCATGGCAGCTCAGATGGGGGCCATGACGAACACTTCCATGGTACGTCGCACTGGCTAGAAATGTGGTCCTGAGGCTGTTCCGGTGCTCTGGAAACGTAGCTCTCCTTAAGGAACGAGCAGTGTGTTGCCCATCACTCGGCATACACACAGGGCCTCCGAGGGACCGACCTTTGGGCCTCGATGTTGCTCAGCAGGCCCACAGGCTTCTGGAGGTACTCACTGATCTTGGAGGGAAAATGATGCACACCCGAGGGGCCTAGGAGTCCTGAAAAGGGTACTTCCTTTCAAATAAAGCAGAACAGGGGCTTCCCTGGTGGCGCAGTGGTTGAGAATCTGCCTGCCAATGCAGGGTGCACGGGTTCGAGCACTGGTCTGGGAGGATCCCACATGCCGCGGAGCAACCGGGCCCGTGAGCCACAACTACTGAGCCTGCGCCTCTGGAGCCTGGGCTCCGCAACAAGAGAGGCCACGATAGTGAGAGGCCTACGCACCGCGATGAAGAGTGGCCCCCACTTACCGCAACTGGAGAGAGCCCTAGCACAGAAACGCAGACCCAACATAGCAATCAATCACTCAATCAATAAATCTTAAAAAAACAATAAAAAATTTAAACAATAAAATAAGATAAAGCAGAACAGCGACTAAGACCTCATGGAAAGAGCTGCATGCCTCCCTTTCTGCGCGGCTACTCAGGGACTTACCTCGAGGCCAGTACTCACGTTGAGTTTCCCTTTAGCTCTAGAGCGTGGCAGGATGAGCTGCACCCCGGCCATCGAAGCACCCGGCTTACCTGGAGAAAACTCATTTTCTTCCCAGAGCCATGCCTACAGTGG
Organism: Balaenoptera ricei; assembly: GCF_028023285.1. Taxonomy (NCBI): domain Eukaryota; kingdom Metazoa; phylum Chordata; class Mammalia; order Artiodactyla; family Balaenopteridae; genus Balaenoptera; species Balaenoptera ricei. The sequence continues at coordinate 103,777 of NW_026777563.1, forward strand.
TTCCTTCCCTGAATCAACTCCTCGAAGCAGGGTGTTCTGCATCTAGTGAACTGCCTCAACCAAGGAAAGCCCCAGCTAGGACTCCGGCCCCGTGGCTCTTCAAAAGCCTGCAGTGTTACCCGAGGAACTGGGCTTTAGTTGCAGTCGGAACGCAAGACGACATTCTCCTGGAGGCAGGGTGACTTCAGGCAGGGGATCCCAGATGGAATGCGAAGCCGAGGGTTATTCTCAGTGCACCTCAGACTAGGACAAGGAGTCAGACTTGCACGGTATGTTGGACCTGCTAGAAAGGTGTTCTTCGACCAGTGGGAGTGCTGGGGAAATCAAGCTGTCCCAAGAAAGAGTGCAGTCTGTTGCCCTACACTCGGCATACACAGAGTGGCTCCGAAGGGCTACGGGCCTGGATGTGGCTTCGCAGGCCCATGGGGGCCTGAGGGTAATCAGTGTTCTTGCAGAGAATAGGGTGCCCACGCGAGGCTCCTAGATGCCCTGCCAAGCGTCCTGACGTTAAAATAATGCAGAGCAACGGCTATGGCCTCCTGAAAACTGCTGCACGCCTCCGCTTCTGCATGGCAATTCAGGGCCTTACCTCGAGACAACTGCTCACGCTGAGTGTCCCGTTAGCGACACAGCATGGTAGGATGCTAACTTTCTCCTCGAGCAGAGTGACTTCAGGTAAGAGGTCCTCGAAGAATCCTAAGCAGAGTGTTTTCTCATGGCAGCTCAGACGGGGGCCATGACGAACACTTCCATGGTACGTCGCACTGGCTATAAATGTGGTCCTGAGGCTGTTCCGGTGCTCTGGAAACGTAGCTCTCCTTAAGGAACGAGCAGTGTGTTGCCCATCACTCGGCATACACACAGGGCCTCCGAGGGACCGACCTTTGGGCCTCGATGTTGCTCAGCAGGCCCACAGGCTTCTGGAGGTACTCACTGATCTTGGAGGGAAAATGATGCACACCCGAGGGGCCTAGGAGTCCTGAAAAGGGTACTTCCTTTCAAATAAAGCAGAACAGGGGCTTCCCTGGTGGCGCAGTGGTTGAGAATCTGCCTGCCAATGCAGGGTGCACGGGTTCGAGCACTGGTCTGGGAGGATCCCACATGCCGCGGAGCAACCGGGCCCGTGAGCCACAACTACTGAGCCTGCGCCTCTGGAGCCTGTGCTCCGCAACAAGAGAGGCCACGATAGTGAGAGGCCTACGCACCGCGATGAAGAGTGGGCCCCACTTACCGCAACTGGAGAGAGCCCTAGCACAGAAACGCAGACCCAACATAGCAATCAATCACTCAATCAATAAATCTTAAAAAAACAATAAAAAATTTAAACAATAAAATAAAATAAAGCAGAACAGTGACTAAGACCTCATGGAAAGAGCTGCATGCCTCCCTTTCTGCGCGGCTACTCAGGGACTTACCTCAAGGCCAGTACTCACGTTGAGTTTCCCTTTAGCTCTAGAGCGTGGCAGGATGAGCTCCACCCCAGCCATCGAAGCACCCGGCTTACCTGGAGAAAACTCATTTTCTTCCCAGAGCCATGCCTACCGTGGCTAGTGGCCTGTCAACAGCAGTCAATTTCAAGTAGCTTCAAGGCAGCATGAATGGAGCTTTCAAAATGGGAAAGCAAGGCTAGTTCCATCAGGCCCCCATTTCCACGGGCACACGCAGCATACATCCCTGTGCTTTCTAACAAGTCCAAAGAGACACAGGTTACCCAGTGGTTCCTTCCCTGAATCAACTCCTCGAAGCAGGGTGTTCTGCATCTAGCGAACTGCCTCAACCAAGGAAAGCCCCAGCTAGGCCTCCGGCCCCGTGGCTCTTCAAAAGCCTGCAGTGTTACCCGAGGAACTGGGCTTTAGTTGCAGTCGGAACGCAAGACGACATTCTCCTGGAGGCAGGGTGACTTCAGGCAGGGGGTCCCAGATGGAATGCGAAGCCGAGGGTTATTCTCAGTGCACCTCAGACTAGGGCAAGGAGTCAGACTTGCACGGTATGTTGGACCTGCTAGAAAGGTGTTCTTCGACCAGTGGGAGTGCTGGGGAAATCAAGCTGTCCCAAGAAAGAGTGCAGTCTGTTGCCCTACACTCGGCATACACAGAGTGGCTCCGAAGGGCTACGGGCCTGGATGTGGCTTCGCAGGCCCATGGGGGCCTGAGGGTAATCAGTGTTCTTGCAGAGAATAGGGTGCCCACGCGAGGCTCCTAGATGCCCTGCCAAGCGTCCTGACGTTAAAATAATGCAGAGCAACGGCTATGGCCTCCTGAAAACTGCTGCACGCCTCCGCTTCTGCATGGCAATTCAGGGCCTTACCTCGAGACAACTGCTCACGCTGAGTGTCCCGTTAGCGACACAGCATGGTAGGATGCTAACTTTCTCCTCGAGCAGAGTGACTTCAGGTAAGAGGTCCTCGAAGAATCCTAAGCAGAGTGTTTTCTCATGGCAGCTCAGACGGGGGCCATGACGAACACTTCCATGGTACGTCGCACTGGCTAGAAATGTGGTCCTGAGGCTGTTCCGGTGCTCTGGAAACGTAGCTCTCCTTAAGGAACGAGCAGTGTGTTGCCCATCACTCGGCATACACACAGGGCCTCCGAGGGACCGACCTTTGGGCCTCGATGTTGCTCAGCAGGCCCACAGGCTTCTGGAGGTACTCACTGATCTTGGAGGGAAAATGATGCACACCCGAGGGGCCTAGGAGTCCTGAAAAGGGTACTTCCTTTCAAATAAAGCAGAACAGGGGCTTCCCTGGTGGCGCAGTGGTTGAGAATCTGCCTGCCAATGCAGGGTGCACGGGTTCGAGCACTGGTCTGGGAGGATCCCACATGCTGCGGAGCAACCGGGCCCGTGAGCCACAACTACTGAGCCTGCGCCTCTGGAGCCTGTGCTCCGCAACAAGAGAGGTCACGATAGTGAGAGGCCTACGCACCGCGATGAAGAGTGGCCCCCACTTACCGCAACTGGAGAGAGCCCTAGCACAGAAACGCAGACCCAACATAGCAATCAATCACTCAATCAATAAATCTTAAAAAAACAATAAAAAATTTAAACAATAAAATAAGATAAAGCAGAACAGCGACTAAGACCTCATGGAAAGAGCTGCATGCCTCCCTTTCTGCGCGGCTACTCAGGGACTTACCTCGAGGCCAGTACTCACGTTGAGTTTCCCTTTAGCTCTAGAGCATGGCAGGATGAGCTCCACCCCGGCCATCGAAGCACCCGGCTTACCTGGAGAAAACTCATTTTCTTCCCAGAGCCATGCCTACCGTGGCTAGTGGCCTGTCAACAGCAGTCAATTTCAAGTAGCTTCAAGGCAGCATGAATGGAGCTTTCAAAATGGGAAAGCAAGGCTAGTTCCATCAGGCCCCCATTTCCACGGGCACACGCAGCATACATCCCTGTGCTTTCTAACAAGTCCAAAGAGACACAGGTTACCCAGTGGTTCCTTCCCTGAATCAACTCCTCGAAGCAGGGTGTTCTGCATCTAGCGAACTGCCTCAACCAAGGAAAGCCCCAGCTAGGCCTCCGGCCCCGTGGCTCTTCAAAAGCCTGCAGTGTTACCCGAGGAACTGGGCTTTAGTTGCAGTTGGAACGCAAGACGACATTCTCCTGGAGGCAGGGTGACTTCAGGCAGGGGGTCCCAGATGGAATGCGAAGCCGAGGGTTATTCTCAGTGCACCTCAGACTAGGGCAAGGAGTCAGACTTGCACGGTATGTTGGACCTGCTAGAAAGGTGTTCTTCGACCAGTGGGAGTGCTGGGGAAATCAAGCTGTCCCAAGAAAGAGTGCAGTCTGTTGCCCTACACTCGGCATACACAGAGTGGCTCCGAAGGGCTACGGGCCTGGATGTGGCTTCGCAGGCCCATGGGGGCCTGAGGGTAATCAGTGTTCTTGCAGAGAATAGGGTGCCCACGTGAGGCTCCTAGATGCCCTGCCAAGCGTCCTGACGTTAAAATAATGCAGAGCAACGGCTATGGCCTCCTGAAAACTGCTGCACGCCTCCGCTTCTGCATGGCAATTCAGGGCCTTACCTCGAGACAACTGCTCACGCTGAGTGTCCCGTTAGCGACACAGCATGGTAGGATGCTAACTTTCTCCTCGAGCAGAGTGACTTCAGGTAAGAGGTCCTCGAAGAATCCTAAGCAGAGTGTTTTCTCATGGCAGCTCAGATGGGGGCCATGACGAACACTTCCATGGTACGTCGCACTGGCTAGAAATGTGGTCCTGAGGCTGTTCCGGTGCTCTGGAAACGTAGCTCTCCTTAAGGAACGAGCAGTGTGTTGCCCATCACTCGGCATACACACAGGGCCTCCGAGGGACCGACCTTTGGGCCTCGATGTTGCTCAGCAGGCCCACAGGCTTCTGGAGGTACTCACTGATCTTGGAGGGAAAATGATGCACACCCGAGGGGCCTAGGAGTCCTGAAAAGGGTACTTCCTTTCAAATAAAGCAGAACAGGGGCTTCCCTGGTGGCGCAGTGGTTGAGAATCTGCCTGCCAATGCAGGGTGCACGGGTTCGAGCACTGGTCTGGGAGGATCCCACATGCCGCGGAGCAACCGGGCCCGTGAGCCACAACTACTGAGCCTGCGCCTCTGGAGCCTGGGCTCCGCAACAAGAGAGGCCACGATAGTGAGAGGCCTACGCACCGCGATGAAGAGTGGCCCCCACTTACCGCAACTGGAGAGAGCCCTAGCACAGAAACGCAGACCCAACATAGCAATCAATCACTCAATCAATAAATCTTAAAAAAACAATAAAAAATTTAAACAATAAAATAAGATAAAGCAGAACAGCGACTAAGACCTCATGGAAAGAGCTGCATGCCTCCCTTTCTGCGCGGCTACTCAGGGACTTACCTCGAGGCCAGTACTCACGTTGAGTTTCCCTTTAGCTCTAGAGCGTGGCAGGATGAGCTGCACCCCGGCCATCGAAGCACCCGGCTTACCTGGAGAAAACTCATTTTCTTCCCAGAGCCATGCCTACAGTGGTTCCTTCCCTGAATCAACTCCTCGAAGCAGGGTGTTCTGCATCTAGTGAACTGCCTCAACCAAGGAAAGCCCCAGCTAGGACTCCGGCCCCGTGGCTCTTCAAAAGCCTGCAGTGTTACCCGAGGAACTGGGCTTTAGTTGCAGTCGGAACGCAAGACGACATTCTCCTGGAGGCAGGGTGACTTCAGGCAGGGGATCCCAGATGGAATGCGAAGCCGAGGGTTATTCTCAGTGCACCTCAGACTAGGACAAGGAGTCAGACTTGCACGGTATGTTGGACCTGCTAGAAAGGTGTTCTTCGACCAGTGGGAGTGCTGGGGAAATCAAGCTGTCCCAAGAAAGAGTGCAGTCTGTTGCCCTACACTCGGCATACACAGAGTGGCTCCGAAGGGCTACGGGCCTGGATGTGGCTTCGCAGGCCCATGGGGGCCTGAGGGTAATCAGTGTTCTTGCAGAGAATAGGGTGCCCACGCGAGGCTCCTAGATGCCCTGCCAAGCGTCCTGACGTTAAAATAATGCAGAGCAACGGCTATGGCCTCCTGAAAACTGCTGCACGCCTCCGCTTCTGCATGGCAATTCAGGGCCTTACCTCGAGACAACTGCTCACGCTGAGTGTCCCGTTAGCGACACAGCATGGTAGGATGCTAACTTTCTCCTCGAGCAGAGTGACTTCAGGTAAGAGGTCCTCGAAGAATCCTAAGCAGAGTGTTTTCTCATGGCAGCTCAGACGGGGGCCATGACGAACACTTCCATGGTACGTCGCACTGGCTAGAAATGTGGTCCTGAGGCTGTTCCGGTGCTCTGGAAACGTAGCTCTCCTTAAGGAACGAGCAGTGTGTTGCCCATCACTCGGCATACACACAGGGCCTCCGAGGGACCGACCTTTGGGCCTCGATGTTGCTCAGCAGGCCCACAGGCTTCTGGAGGTACTCACTGATCTTGGAGGGAAAATGATGCACACCCGAGGGGCCTAGGAGTCCTGAAAAGGGTACTTCCTTTCAAATAAAGCAGAACAGGGGCTTCCCTGGTGGCGCAGTGGTTGAGAATCTGCCTGCCAATGCAGGGTGCACGGGTTCGAGCACTGGTCTGGGAGGATCCCACATGCCGCGGAGCAACCGGGCCCGTGAGCCACAACTACTGAGCCTGCGCCTCTGGAGCCTGTGCTCCGCAACAAGAGAGGCCACGATAGTGAGAGGCCTACGCACCGCGATGAAGAGTGGGCCCCACTTACCGCAACTGGAGAGAGCCCTAGCACAGAAACGCAGACCCAACATAGCAATCAATCACTCAATCAATAAATCTTAAAAAAACAATAAAAAATTTAAACAATAAAATAAAATAAAGCAGAACAGTGACTAAGACCTCATGGAAAGAGCTGCATGCCTCCCTTTCTGCGCGGCTACTCAGGGACTTACCTCAAGGCCAGTACTCACGTTGAGTTTCCCTTTAGCTCTAGAGCGTGGCAGGATGAGCTCCACCCCAGCCATCGAAGCACCCGGCTTACCTGGAGAAAACTCATTTTCTTCCCAGAGCCATGCCTACCGTGGCTAGTGGCCTGTCAACAGCAGTCAATTTCAAGTAGCTTCAAGGCAGCATGAATGGAGCTTTCAAAATGGGAAAGCAAGGCTAGTTCCATCAGGCCCCCATTTCCACGGGCACACGCAGCATACATCCCTGTGCTTTCTAACAAGTCCAAAGAGACACAGGTTACCCAGTGGTTCCTTCCCTGAATCAACTCCTCGAAGCAGGGTGTTCTGCATCTAGCGAACTGCCTCAACCAAGGAAAGCCCCAGCTAGGCCTCCGGCCCCGTGGCTCTTCAAAAGCCTGCAGTGTTACCCGAGGAACTGGGCTTTAGTTGCAGTTGGAACGCAAGACGACATTCTCCTGGAGGCAGGGTGACTTCAGGCAGGGGGTCCCAGATGGAATGCGAAGCCGAGGGTTATTCTCAGTGCACCTCAGACTAGGGCAAGGAGTCAGACTTGCACGGTATGTTGGACCTGCTAGAAAGGTGTTCTTCGACCAGTGGGAGTGCTGGGGAAATCAAGCTGTCCCAAGAAAGAGTGCAGTCTGTTGCCCTACACTCGGCATACACAGAGTGGCTCCGAAGGGCTACGGGCCTGGATGTGGCTTCGCAGGCCCATGGGGGCCTGAGGGTAATCAGTGTTCTTGCAGAGAATAGGGTGCCCACGTGAGGCTCCTAGATGCCCTGCCAAGCGTCCTGACGTTAAAATAATGCAGAGCAACGGCTATGGCCTCCTGAAAACTGCTGCACGCCTCCGCTTCTGCATGGCAATTCAGGGCCTTACCTCGAGACAACTGCTCACGCTGAGTGTCCCGTTAGCGACACAGCATGGTAGGATGCTAACTTTCTCCTCGAGCAGAGTGACTTCAGGTAAGAGGTCCTCGAAGAATCCTAAGCAGAGTGTTTTCTCATGGCAGCTCAGATGGGGGCCATGACGAACACTTCCATGGTACGTCGCACTGGCTAGAAATGTGGTCCTGAGGCTGTTCCGGTGCTCTGGAAACGTAGCTCTCCTTAAGGAACGAGCAGTGTGTTGCCCATCACTCGGCATACACACAGGGCCTCCGAGGGACCGACCTTTGGGCCTCGATGTTGCTCAGCAGGCCCACAGGCTTCTGGAGGTACTCACTGATCTTGGAGGGAAAATGATGCACACCCGAGGGGCCTAGGAGTCCTGAAAAGGGTACTTCCTTTCAAATAAAGCAGAACAGGGGCTTCCCTGGTGGCGCAGTGGTTGAGAATCTGCCTGCCAATGCAGGGTGCACGGGTTCGAGCACTGGTCTGGGAGGATCCCACATGCCGCGGAGCAACCGGGCCCGTGAGCCACAACTACTGAGCCTGCGCCTCTGGAGCCTGGGCTCCGCAACAAGAGAGGCCACGATAGTGAGAGGCCTACGCACCGCGATGAAGAGTGGCCCCCACTTACCGCAACTGGAGAGAGCCCTAGCACAGAAACGCAGACCCAACATAGCAATCAATCACTCAATCAATAAATCTTAAAAAAACAATAAAAAATTTAAACAATAAAATAAGATAAAGCAGAACAGCGACTAAGACCTCATGGAAAGAGCTGCATGCCTCCCTTTCTGCGCGGCTACTCAGGGACTTACCTCGAGGCCAGTACTCACGTTGAGTTTCCCTTTAGCTCTAGAGCGTGGCAGGATGAGCTGCACCCCGGCCATCGAAGCACCCGGCTTACCTGGAGAAAACTCATTTTCTTCCCAGAGCCATGCCTACAGTGGTTCCTTCCCTGAATCAACTCCTCGAAGCAGGGTGTTCTGCATCTAGTGAACTGCCTCAACCAAGGAAAGCCCCAGCTAGGACTCCGGCCCCGTGGCTCTTCAAAAGCCTGCAGTGTTACCCGAGGAACTGGGCTTTAGTTGCAGTCGGAACGCAAGACGACATTCTCCTGGAGGCAGGGTGACTTCAGGCAGGGGATCCCAGATGGAATGCGAAGCCGAGGGTTATTCTCAGTGCACCTCAGACTAGGACAAGGAGTCAGACTTGCACGGTATGTTGGACCTGCTAGAAAGGTGTTCTTCGACCAGTGGGAGTGCTGGGGAAATCAAGCTGTCCCAAGAAAGAGTGCAGTCTGTTGCCCTACACTCGGCATACACAGAGTGGCTCCGAAGGGCTACGGGCCTGGATGTGGCTTCGCAGGCCCATGGGGGCCTGAGGGTAATCAGTGTTCTTGCAGAGAATAGGGTGCCCACGCGAGGCTCCTAGATGCCCTGCCAAGCGTCCTGACGTTAAAATAATGCAGAGCAACGGCTATGGCCTCCTGAAAACTGCTGCACGCCTCCGCTTCTGCATGGCAATTCAGGGCCTTACCTCGAGACAACTGCTCACGCTGAGTGTCCCGTTAGCGACACAGCATGGTAGGATGCTAACTTTCTCCTCGAGCAGAGTGACTTCAGGTAAGAGGTCCTCGAAGAATCCTAAGCAGAGTGTTTTCTCATGGCAGCTCAGACGGGGGCCATGACGAACACTTCCATGGTACGTCGCACTGGCTAGAAATGTGGTCCTGAGGCTGTTCCGGTGCTCTGGAAACGTAGCTCTCCTTAAGGAACGAGCAGTGTGTTGCCCATCACTCGGCATACACACAGGGCCTCCGAGGGACCGACCTTTGGGCCTCGATGTTGCTCAGCAGGCCCACAGGCTTCTGGAGGTACTCACTGATCTTGGAGGGAAAATGATGCACACCCGAGGGGCCTAGGAGTCCTGAAAAGGGTACTTCCTTTCAAATAAAGCAGAACAGGGGCTTCCCTGGTGGCGCAGTGGTTGAGAATCTGCCTGCCAATGCAGGGTGCACGGGTTCGAGCACTGGTCTGGGAGGATCCCACATGCCGCGGAGCAACCGGGCCCGTGAGCCACAACTACTGAGCCTGCGCCTCTGGAGCCTGTGCTCCGCAACAAGAGAGGCCACGATAGTGAGAGGCCTACGCACCGCGATGAAGAGTGGGCCCCACTTACCGCAACTGGAGAGAGCCCTAGCACAGAAACGCAGACCCAACATAGCAATCAATCACTCAATCAATAAATCTTAAAAAAACAATAAAAAATTTAAACAATAAAATAAAATAAAGCAGAACAGTGACTAAGACCTCATGGAAAGAGCTGCATGCCTCCCTTTCTGCGCGGCTACTCAGGGACTTACCTCAAGGCCAGTACTCACGTTGAGTTTCCCTTTAGCTCTAGAGCGTGGCAGGATGAGCTCCACCCCAGCCATCGAAGCACCCGGCTTACCTGGAGAAAACTCATTTTCTTCCCAGAGCCATGCCTACCGTGGCTAGTGGCCTGTCAACAGCAGTCAATTTCAAGTAGCTTCAAGGCAGCATGAATGGAGCTTTCAAAATGGGAAAGCAAGGCTAGTTCCATCAGGCCCCCATTTCCACGGGCACACGCAGCATACATCCCTGTGCTTTCTAACAAGTCCAAAGAGACACAGGTTACCCAGTGGTTCCTTCCCTGAATCAACTCCTCGAAGCAGGGTGTTCTGCATCTAGCGAACTGCCTCAACCAAGGAAAGCCCCAGCTAGGCCTCCGGCCCCGTGGCTCTTCAAAAGCCTGCAGTGTTACCCGAGGAACTGGGCTTTAGTTGCAGTCGGAACGCAAGACGACATTCTCCTGGAGGCAGGGTGACTTCAGGCAGGGGGTCCCAGATGGAATGCGAAGCCGAGGGTTATTCTCAGTGCACCTCAGACTAGGGCAAGGAGTCAGACTTGCACGGTATGTTGGACCTGCTAGAAAGGTGTTCTTCGACCAGTGGGAGTGCTGGGGAAATCAAGCTGTCCCAAGAAAGAGTGCAGTCTGTTGCCCTACACTCGGCATACACAGAGTGGCTCCGAAGGGCTACGGGCCTGGATGTGGCTTCGCAGGCCCATGGGGGCCTGAGGGTAATCAGTGTTCTTGCAGAGAATAGGGTGCCCACGCGAGGCTCCTAGATGCCCTGCCAAGCGTCCTGACGTTAAAATAATGCAGAGCAACGGCTATGGCCTCCTGAAAACTGCTGCACGCCTCCGCTTCTGCATGGCAATTCAGGGCCTTACCTCGAGACAACTGCTCACGCTGAGTGTCCCGTTAGCGACACAGCATGGTAGGATGCTAACTTTCTCCTCGAGCAGAGTGACTTCAGGTAAGAGGTCCTCGAAGAATCCTAAGCAGAGTGTTTTCTCATGGCAGCTCAGACGGGGGCCATGACGAACACTTCCATGGTACGTCGCACTGGCTAGAAATGTGGTCCTGAGGCTGTTCCGGTGCTCTGGAAACGTAGCTCTCCTTAAGGAACGAGCAGTGTGTTGCCCATCACTCGGCATACACACAGGGCCTCCGAGGGACCGACCTTTGGGCCTCGATGTTGCTCAGCAGGCCCACAGGCTTCTGGAGGTACTCACTGATCTTGGAGGGAAAATGATGCACACCCGAGGGGCCTAGGAGTCCTGAAAAGGGTACTTCCTTTCAAATAAAGCAGAACAGGGGCTTCCCTGGTGGCGCAGTGGTTGAGAATCTGCCTGCCAATGCAGGGTGCACGGGTTCGAGCACTGGTCTGGGAGGATCCCACATGCTGCGGAGCAACCGGGCCCGTGAGCCACAACTACTGAGCCTGCGCCTCTGGAGCCTGTGCTCCGCAACAAGAGAGGTCACGATAGTGAGAGGCCTACGCACCGCGATGAAGAGTGGCCCCCACTTACCGCAACTGGAGAGAGCCCTAGCACAGAAACGCAGACCCAACATAGCAATCAATCACTCAATCAATAAATCTTAAAAAAACAATAAAAAATTTAAACAATAAAATAAGATAAAGCAGAACAGCGACTAAGACCTCATGGAAAGAGCTGCATGCCTCCCTTTCTGCGCGGCTACTCAGGGACTTACCTCGAGGCCAGTACTCACGTTGAGTTTCCCTTTAGCTCTAGAGCATGGCAGGATGAGCTCCACCCCGGCCATCGAAGCACCCGGCTTACCTGGAGAAAACTCATTTTCTTCCCAGAGCCATGCCTACCGTGGCTAGTGGCCTGTCAACAGCAGTCAATTTCAAGTAGCTTCAAGGCAGCATGAATGGAGCTTTCAAAATGGGAAAGCAAGGCTAGTTCCATCAGGCCCCCATTTCCACGGGCACACGCAGCATACATCCCTGTGCTTTCTAACAAGTCCAAAGAGACACAGGTTACCCAGTGGTTCCTTCCCTGAATCAACTCCTCGAAGCAGGGTGTTCTGCATCTAGCGAACTGCCTCAACCAAGGAAAGCCCCAGCTAGGCCTCCGGCCCCGTGGCTCTTCAAAAGCCTGCAGTGTTACCCGAGGAACTGGGCTTTAGTTGCAGTCGGAACGCAAGACGACATTCTCCTGGAGGCAGGGTGACTTCAGGCAGGGGATCCCAGATGGAATGCGAAGCCGAGAGTTATTCTCAGTGCACCTCAGACTAGGGCAAGGAGTCAGACTTGCACGGTATGTTGGACCTGCTAGAAAGGTGTTCTTCGACCAGTGGGAGTGCTGGGGAAATCAAGCTGTCCCAAGAAAGAGTGCAGTCTGTTGCCCTACACTCGGCATACACAGAGTGGCTCCGAAGGGCTACGGGCCTGGATGTGGCTTCGCAGGCCCATGGGGGCCTGAGGGTAATCAGTGTTCTTGCAGAGAATAGGGTGCCCACGCGAGGCTCCTAGATGCCCTGCCAAGCGTCCTGACGTTAAAATAATGCAGAGCAACGGCTATGGCCTCCTGAAAACTGCTGCACGCCTCCGCTTCTGCATGGCAATTCAGGGCCTTACCTCGAGACAACTGCTCACGCTGAGTGTCCCGTTAGCGACACAGCATGGTAGGATGCTAACTTTCTCCTCGAGCAGAGTGACTTCAGGTAAGAGGTCCTCGAAGAATCCTAAGCAGAGTGTTTTCTCATGGCAGCTCAGACGGGGGCCATGACGAACACTTCCATGGTACGTCGCACTGGCTAGAAATGTGGTCCTGAGGCTGTTCCGGTGCTCTGGAAACGTAGCTCTCCTTAAGGAACGAGCAGTGTGTTGCCCATCACTCGGCATACACACAGGGCCTCCGAGGGACCGACCTTTGGGCCTCGATGTTGCTCAGCAGGCCCACAGGCTTCTGGAGGTACTCACTGATCTTGGAGGGAAAATGATGCACACCCGAGGGGCCTAGGAGTCCTGAAAAGGGTACTTCCTTTCAAATAAAGCAGAACAGGGGCTTCCCTGGTGGCGCAGTGGTTGAGAATCTGCCTGCCAATGCAGGGTGCACGGGTTCGAGCACTGGTCTGGGAGGATCCCACATGCCGCGGAGCAACCGGGCCCGTGAGCCACAACTACTGAGCCTGCGCCTCTGGAGCCTGTGCTCCGCAACAAGAGAGGCCACGATAGTGAGAGGCCTACGCACCGCGATGAAGAGTGGCCCCCACTTACCGCAACTGGAGAGAGCCCTAGCACAGAAACGCAGACCCAACATAGCAATCAATCACTCAATCAATAAATCTTAAAAAAACAATAAAAAATTTAAACAATAAAATAAGATAAAGCAAAACAGCGACTAAGACCTCATGGAAAGAGCTGCATGCCTCCCTTTCTGCGCGGCTACTCAGGGACTTACCTCGAGGCCAGTACTCACGTTGAGTTTCCCTTTAGCTCTAGAGCGTGGCAGGATGAGCTCCACCCCGGCCATCGAAGCACCCGGCTTACCTGGAGAAAACTCATTTTCTTCCCAGAGCCATGCCTACAGTGGTTCCTTCCCTGAATCAACTCCTCGAAGCAGGGTGTTCTGCATCTAGCGAACTGCCTCAACCAAGGAAAGCCCCAGCTAGGCCTCCGGCCCCGTGGCTCTTCAAAAGCCTGCAGTGTTACCCGAGGAACTGGGCTTTAGTTGCAGTCGGAACGCAAGACGACATTCTCCTGGAGGCAGGGTGACTTCAGGCAGGGGGTCCCAGATGGAATGCGAAGCCGAGGGTTATTCTCAGTGCACCTCAGACTAGGGCAAGGAGTCAGACTTGCACGGTATGTTGGACCTGCTAGAAAGGTGTTCTTCGACCAGTGGGAGTGCTGGGGAAATCAAGCTGTCCCAAGAAAGAGTGCAGTCTGTTGCCCTACACTCGGCATACACAGAGTGGTTCCGAAGGGCTACGGGCCTGGATGTGGCTTCGCAGGCCCATGGGGGCCTGAGGGTAATCAGTGTTCTTGCAGAGAATAGGGTGCCCACGCGAGGCTCCTAGATGCCCTGCCAAGCGTCCTGACGTTAAAATAATGCAGAGCAACGGCTATGGCCTCCTGAAAACTGCTGCACGCCTCCGCTTCTGCATGGCAATTCAGGGCCTTACCTCGAGACAACTGCTCACGCTGAGTGTCCCGTTAGCGACACAGCATGGTAGGATGCTAACTTTCTCCTCGAGCAGAGTGACTTCAGGTAAGAGGTCCTCGAAGAATCCTAAGCAGAGTGTTTTCTCATGGCAGCTCAGACGGGGGCCATGACGAACACTTCCATGGTACGTCGCACTGGCTAGAAATGTGGTCCTGAGGCTGTTCCGGTGCTCTGGAAACGTAGCTCTCCTTAAGGAACGAGCAGTGTGTTGCCCATCACTCGGCATACACACAGGGCCTCCGAGGGACCGACCTTTGGGCCTCGATGTTGCTCAGCAGGCCCACAGGCTTCTGGAGGTACTCACTGATCTTGGAGGGAAAATGATGCACACCCGAGGGGCCTAGGAGTCCTGAAAAGGGTACTTCCTTTCAAATAAAGCAGAACAGGGGCTTCCCTGGTGGCGCAGTGGTTGAGAATCTGCCTGCCAATGCAGGGTGCACGGGTTCGAGCACTGGTCTGGGAGGATCCCACATGCCGCGGAGCAACCGGGCCCGTGAGCCACAACTACTGAGCCTGCGCCTCTGGAGCCTGGGCTCCGCAACAAGAGAGGCCACGATAGTGAGAGGCCTACGCACCGCGATGAAGAGTGGCCCCCACTTACCGCAACTGGAGAGAGCCCTAGCACAGAAACGCAGACCCAACATAGCAATCAATCACTCAATCAATAAATCTTAAAAAAACAATAAAAAATTTAAACAATAAAATAAGATAAAGCAGAACAGCGACTAAGACCTCATGGAAAGAGCTGCATGCCTCCCTTTCTGCGCGGCTACTCAGGGACTTACCTCGAGGCCAGTACTCACGTTGAGTTTCCCTTTAGCTCTAGAGCGTGGCAGGATGAGCTGCACCCCGGCCATCGAAGCACCCGGCTTACCTGGAGAAAACTCATTTTCTTCCCAGAGCCATGCCTACAGTGGTTCCTTCCCTGAATCAACTCCTCGAAGCAGGGTGTTCTGCATCTAGCGAACTGCCTCAACCAAGGAAAGCCCCAGCTAGGCCTCCGGCCCCGTGGCTCTTCAAAAGCCTGCAGTGTTACCCGAGGAACTGGGCTTTAGTTGCAGTCGGAACGCAAGACGACATTCTCCTGGAGGCAGGGTGACTTCAGGCAGGGGGTCCCAGATGGAATGCGAAGCCGAGGGTTATTCTCAGTGCACCTCAGACTAGGGCAAGGAGTCAGACTTGCACGGTATGTTGGACCTGCTAGAAAGGTGTTCTTCGACCAGTGGGAGTGCTGGGGAAATCAAGCTGTCCCAAGAAAGAGTGCAGTCTGTTGCCCTACACTCGGCATACACAGAGTGGCTCCGAAGGGCTACGGGCCTGGATGTGGCTTCGCAGGCCCATGGGGGCCTGAGGGTAATCAGTGTTCTTGCAGAGAATAGGGTGCCCACGCGAGGCTCCTAGATGCCCTGCCAAGCGTCCTGACGTTAAAATAATGCAGAGCAACGGCTATGGCCTCCTGAAAACTGCTGCACGCCTCCGCTTCTGCATGGCAATTCAGGGCCTTACCTCGAGACAACTGCTCACGCTGAGTGTCCCGTTAGCGACACAGCATGGTAGGATGCTAACTTTCTCCTCGAGCAGAGTGACTTCAGGTAAGAGGTCCTCGAAGAATCCTAAGCAGAGTGTTTTCTCATGGCAGCTCAGACGGGGGCCATGACGAACACTTCCATGGTACGTCGCACTGGCTAGAAATGTGGTCCTGAGGCTGTTCCGGTGCTCTGGAAACGTAGCTCTCCTTAAGGAACGAGCAGTGTGTTGCCCATCACTCGGCATACACACAGGGCCTCCGAGGGACCGACCTTTGGGCCTCGATGTTGCTCAGCAGGCCCACAGGCTTCTGGAGGTACTCACTGATCTTGGAGGGAAAATGATGCACACCCGAGGGGCCTAGGAGTCCTGAAAAGGGTACTTCCTTTCAAATAAAGCAGAACAGGGGCTTCCCTGGTGGCGCAGTGGTTGAGAATCTGCCTGCCAATGCAGGGTGCACGGGTTCGAGCACTGGTCTGGGAGGATCCCACATGCCGCGGAGCAACCGGGCCCGTGAGCCACAACTACTGAGCCTGCGCCTCTGGAGCCTGTGCTCCGCAACAAGAGAGGCCACGATAGTGAGAGGCCTACGCACCGCGATGAAGAGTGGGCCCCACTTACCGCAACTGGAGAGAGCCCTAGCACAGAAACGCAGACCCAACATAGCAATCAATCACTCAATCAATAAATCTTAAAAAAACAATAAAAAATTTAAACAATAAAATAAGATAAAGCAGAACAGCGACTAAGACCTCATGGAAAGAGCTGCATGCCTCCCTTTCTGCGCGGCTACTCAGGGACTTACCTCGAGGCCAGTACTCACGTTGAGTTTCCCTTTAGCTCTAGAGCGTGGCAGGATGAGCTCCACCCCGGCCATCGAAGCACCCGGCTTACCTGGAGAAAACTCATTTTCTTCCCAGAGCCATGCCTACAGTGGTTCCTTCCCTGAATCAACTCCTCGAAGCAGGGTGTTCTGCATCTAGCGAACTGCCTCAACCAAGGAAAGCCCCAGCTAGGCCTCCGGCCCTGTGGCTCTTCAAAAGCCTGCAGTGTTACCCGAGGAACTGGGCTTTAGTTGCAGTCGGAACGCAAGACGACATTCTCCTGGAGGCAGGGTGACTTCAGGCAGGGGGTCCCAGATGGAATGCGAAGCCGAGGGTTATTCTCAGTGCACCTCAGACTAGGGCAAGGAGTCAGACTTGCACGGTATGTTGGACCTGCTAGAAAGGTGTTCTTCGACCAGTGGGAGTGCTGGGGAAATCAAGCTGTCCCAAGAAAGAGTGCAGTCTGTTGCCCTACACTCGGCATACACAGAGTGGCTCCGAAGGGCTACGGGCCTGGATGTGGCTTTGCAGGCCCATGGGGGCCTGAGGGTAATCAGTGTTCTTGCAGAGAATAGGGTGCCCACGCGAGGCTCCTAGATGCCCTGCCAAGCGTCCTGACGTTAAAATAATGCA
Organism: Balaenoptera ricei; assembly: GCF_028023285.1. NCBI lineage: Eukaryota > Metazoa > Chordata > Mammalia > Artiodactyla > Balaenopteridae > Balaenoptera > Balaenoptera ricei. The sequence goes on from NW_026777563.1 coordinate 120,622, forward strand.
GAGCAACGGCTATGGCCTCCTGAAAACTGCTGCACGCCTCCGCTTCTGCATGGCAATTCAGGGCCTTACCTCGAGACAACTGCTCACGCTGAGTGTCCCGTTAGCGACACAGCATGGTAGGATGCTAACTTTCTCCTCGAGCAGAGTGACTTCAGGTAAGAGGTCCTCGAAGAATCCTAAGCAGAGTGTTTTCTCATGGCAGCTCAGACGGGGGCCATGACGAACACTTCCATGGTACGTCGCACTGGCTAGAAATGTGGTCCTGAGGCTGTTCCGGTGCTCTGGAAACGTAGCTCTCCTTAAGGAACGAGCAGTGTGTTGCCCATCACTCGGCATACACACAGGGCCTCCGAGGGACCGACCTTTGGGCCTCGATGTTGCTCAGCAGGCCCACAGGCTTCTGGAGGTACTCACTGATCTTGGAGGGAAAATGATGCACACCCGAGGGGCCTAGGAGTCCTGAAAAGGGTACTTCCTTTCAAATAAAGCAGAACAGGGGCTTCCCTGGTGGCGCAGTGGTTGAGAATCTGCCTGCCAATGCAGGGTGCACGGGTTCGAGCACTGGTCTGGGAGGATCCCACATGCCGCGGAGCAACCGGGCCCGTGAGCCACAACTACTGAGCCTGCGCCTCTGGAGCCTGGGCTCCGCAACAAGAGAGGCCACGATAGTGAGAGGCCTACGCACCGCGATGAAGAGTGGCCCCCACTTACCGCAACTGGAGAGAGCCCTAGCACAGAAACGCAGACCCAACATAGCAATCAATCACTCAATCAATAAATCTTAAAAAAACAATAAAAAATTTAAACAATAAAATAAGATAAAGCAGAACAGCGACTAAGACCTCATGGAAAGAGCTGCATGCCTCCCTTTCTGCGCGGCTACTCAGGGACTTACCTCGAGGCCAGTACTCACGTTGAGTTTCCCTTTAGCTCTAGAGCGTGGCAGGATGAGCTCCACCCCGGCCATCGAAGCACCCGGCTTACCTGGAGAAAACTCATTTTCTTCCCAAAGCCATGCCTACAGTGGTTCCTTCCCTGAATCAACTCCTCGAAGCAGGGTGTTCTGCATCTAGCGAACTGCCTCAACCAAGGAAAGCCCCAGCTAGGCCTCCGGCCCCGTGGCTCTTCAAAAGCCTGCAGTGTTACCCGAGGAACTGGGCTTTAGTTGCAGTCGGAACGCAAGACGACATTCTCCTGGAGGCAGGGTGACTTCAGGCAGGGGGTCCCAGATGGAATGCGAAGCCGAGGGTTATTCTCAGTGCACCTCAGACTAGGGCAAGGAGTCAGACTTGCACGGTATGTTGGACCTGCTAGAAAGGTGTTCTTCGACCAGTGGGAGTGCTGGGGAAATCAAGCTGTCCCAAGAAAGAGTGCAGTCTGTTGCCCTACACTCGGCATACACAGAGTGGCTCCGAAGGGCTACGGGCCTGGATGTGGCTTCGCAGGCCCATGGGGGCCTGAGGGTAATCAGTGTTCTTGCAGAGAATAGGGTGCCCACGCGAGGCTCCTAGATGCCCTGCCAAGCGTCCTGACGTTAAAATAATGCAGAGCAACGGCTATGGCCTCCTGAAAACTGCTGCACGCCTCCGCTTCTGCATGGCAATTCAGGGCCTTACCTCGAGACAACTGCTCACGCTGAGTGTCCCGTTAGCGACACAGCATGGTAGGATGCTAACTTTCTCCTCGAGCAGAGTGACTTCAGGTAAGAGGTCCTCGAAGAATCCTAAGCAGAGTGTTTTCTCATGGCAGCTCAGACGGGGGCCATGACGAACACTTCCATGGTACGTCGCACTGGCTAGAAATGTGGTCCTGAGGCTGTTCCGGTGCTCTGGAAACGTAGCTCTCCTTAAGGAACGAGCAGTGTGTTGCCCATCACTCGGCATACACACAGGGCCTCCGAGGGACCGACCTTTGGGCCTCGATGTTGCTCAGCAGGCCCACAGGCTTCTGGAGGTACTCACTGATCTTGGAGGGAAAATGATGCACACCCGAGGGGCCTAGGAGTCCTGAAAAGGGTACTTCCTTTCAAATAAAGCAGAACAGGGGCTTCCCTGGTGGCGCAGTGGTTGAGAATCTGCCTGCCAATGCAGGGTGCACGGGTTCGAGCACTGGTCTGGGAGGATCCCACATGCCGCGGAGCAACCGGGCCCGTGAGCCACAACTACTGAGCCTGCGCCTCTGGAGCCTGTGCTCCGCAACAAGAGAGGCCACGATAGTGAGAGGCCTACGCACCGCGATGAAGAGTGGCCCCCACTTACCGCAACTGGAGAGAGCCCTAGCACAGAAACGCAGACCCAACATAGCAATCAATCACTCAATCAATAAATCTTAAAAAAACAATAAAAAATTTAAACAATAAAATAAGATAAAGCAGAACAGCGACTAAGACCTCATGGAAAGAGCTGCATACCTCCCTTTCTGCGCGGCTACTCAGGGACTTACCTCGAGGCCAGTACTCACGTTGAGTTTCCCTTTAGCTCTAGAGCGTGGCAGGATGAGCTGCACCCCGGCCATCGAAGCACCCGGCTTACCTGGAGAAAACTCATTTTCTTCCCAGAGCCATGCCTACCGTGGCTAGTGGCCTGTCAACAGCAGTCAATTTCAAGTAGCTTCAAGGCAGCATGAATGGAGCTTTCAAAATGGGAAAGCAAGGCTAGTTCCATCAGGCCCCCATTTCCACGGGCATACGCAGCATACATCCCTGTGCTTTCTAACAAGTCCAAAGAGACACAGGTTACCCAGTGGTTCCTTCCCTGAATCAACTCCTTGAAGCAGGGTGTTCTGCATCTAGCGAACTGCCTCAACCAAGGAAAGCCCCAGCTAGGCCTCCGGCCCCGTGGCTCTTCAAAAGCCTGCAGTGTTACCCGAGGAACTGGGCTTTAGTTGCAGTCGGAACGCAAGACGACATTCTCCTGGAGGCAGGGTGACTTCAGGCAGGGGGTCCCAGATGGAATGCGAAGCCGAGGGTTATTCTCAGTGCACCTCAGACTAGGGCAAGGAGTCAGACTTGCACGGTATGTTGGACCTGCTAGAAAGGTGTTCTTCGACCAGTGGGAGTGCTGGGGAAATCAAGCTGTCCCAAGAAAGAGTGCAGTCTGTTGCCCTACACTCGGCATACACAGAGTGGCTCCGAAGGGCTACGGGCCTGGATGTGGCTTCGCAGGCCCATGGGGGCCTGAGGGTAATCAGTGTTCTTGCAGAGAATAGGGTGCCCACGCGAGGCTCCTAGATGCCCTGCCAAGCGTCCTGACGTTAAAATAATGCAGAGCAACGGCTATGGCCTCCTGAAAACTGCTGCACGCCTCCGCTTCTGCATGGCAATTCAGGGCCTTACCTCGAGACAACTGCTCACGCTGAGTGTCCCGTTAGCGACACAGCATGGTAGGATGCTAACTTTCTCCTCGAGCAGAGTGACTTCAGGTAAGAGGTCCTCGAAGAATCCTAAGCAGAGTGTTTTCTCATGGCAGCTCAGACGGGGGCCATGACGAACACTTCCATGGTACGTCGCACTGGCTAGAAATGTGGTCCTGAGGCTGTTCCGGTGCTCTGGAAACGTAGCTCTCCTTAAGGAACGAGCAGTGTGTTGCCCATCACTCGGCATACACACAGGGCCTCCGAGGGACCGACCTTTGGGCCTCGATGTTGCTCAGCAGGCCCACAGGCTTCTGGAGGTACTCACTGATCTTGGAGGGAAAATGATGCACACCCGAGGGGCCTAGGAGTCCTGAAAAGGGTACTTCCTTTCAAATAAAGCAGAACAGGGGCTTCCCTGGTGGCGCAGTGGTTGAGAATCTGCCTGCCAATGCAGGGTGCACGGGTTCGAGCACTGGTCTGGGAGGATCCCACATGCCGCGGAGCAACCGGGCCCGTGAGCCACAACTACTGAGCCTGCGCCTCTGGAGCCTGTGCTCCGCAACAAGAGAGGCCACGATAGTGAGAGGCCTACGCACCGCGATGAAGAGTGGCCCCCACTTACCGCAACTGGAGAGAGCCCTAGCACAGAAACGCAGACCCAACATAGCAATCAATCACTCAATCAATAAATCTTAAAAAAACAATAAAAAATTTAAACAATAAAATAAGATAAAGCAGAACAGCGACTAAGACCTCATGGAAAGAGCTGCATGCCTCCCTTTCTGCGCGGCTACTCAGGGACTTACCTCGAGGCCAGTACTCACGTTGAGTTTCCCTTTAGCTCTAGAGCGTGGCAGGATGAGCTGCACCCCGGCCATCGAAGCACCCGGCTTACCTGGAGAAAACTCATTTTCTTCCCAGAGCCATGCCTACAGTGGTTCCTTCCCTGAATCAACTCCTCGAAGCAGGGTGTTCTGCATCTAGCGAACTGCCTCAACCAAGGAAAGCCCCAGCTAGGCCTCCGGCCCCGTGGCTCTTCAAAAGCCTGCAGTGTTACCCGAGGAACTGGGCTTTAGTTGCAGTCGGAACGCAAGACGACATTCTCCTGGAGGCAGGGTGACTTCAGGCAGGGGGTCCCAGATGGAATGCGAAGCCGAGGGTTATTCTCAGTGCACCTCAGACTAGGGCAAGGAGTCAGACTTGCACGGTATGTTGGACCTGCTAGAAAGGTGTTCTTCGACCAGTGGGAGTGCTGGGGAAATCAAGCTGTCCCAAGAAAGAGTGCAGTCTGTTGCCCTACACTCGGCATACACAGAGTGGCTCCGAAGGGCTACGGGCCTGGATGTGGCTTCGCAGGCCCATGGGGGCCTGAGGGTAATCAGTGTTCTTGCAGAGAATAGGGTGCCCACGCGAGGCTCCTAGATGCCCTGCCAAGCGTCCTGACGTTAAAATAATGCAGAGCAACGGCTATGGCCTCCTGAAAACTGCTGCACGCCTCCGCTTCTGCATGGCAATTCAGGGCCTTACCTCGAGACAACTGCTCACGCTGAGTGTCCCGTTAGCGACACAGCATGGTAGGATGCTAACTTTCTCCTCGAGCAGAGTGACTTCAGGTAAGAGGTCCTCGAAGAATCCTAAGCAGAGTGTTTTCTCATGGCAGCTCAGACGGGGGCCATGACGAACACTTCCATGGTACGTCGCACTGGCTAGAAATGTGGTCCTGAGGCTGTTCCGGTGCTCTGGAAACGTAGCTCTCCTTAAGGAACGAGCAGTGTGTTGCCCATCACTCGGCATACACACAGGGCCTCCGAGGGACCGACCTTTGGGCCTCGATGTTGCTCAGCAGGCCCACAGGCTTCTGGAGGTACTCACTGATCTTGGAGGGAAAATGATGCACACCCGAGGGGCCTAGGAGTCCTGAAAAGGGTACTTCCTTTCAAATAAAGCAGAACAGGGGCTTCCCTGGTGGCGCAGTGGTTGAGAATCTGCCTGCCAATGCAGGGTGCACGGGTTCGAGCACTGGTCTGGGAGGATCCCACATGCCGCGGAGCAACCGGGCCCGTGAGCCACAACTACTGAGCCTGCGCCTCTGGAGCCTGTGCTCCGCAACAAGAGAGGCCACGATAGTGAGAGGCCTACGCACCGCGATGAAGAGTGGCCCCCACTTACCGCAACTGGAGAGAGCCCTAGCACAGAAACGCAGACCCAACATAGCAATCAATCACTCAATCAATAAATCTTAAAAAAACAATAAAAAATTTAAACAATAAAATAAGATAAAGCAGAACAGCGACTAAGACCTCATGGAAAGAGCTGCATGCCTCCCTTTCTGCGCGGCTACTCAGGGACTTACCTCGAGGCCAGTACTCACGTTGAGTTTCCCTTTAGCTCTAGAGCGTGGCAGGATGAGCTCCACCCCGGCCATCGAAGCACCCGGCTTACCTGGAGAAAACTCATTTTCTTCCCAGAGCCATGCCTACAGTGGTTCCTTCCCTGAATCAACTCCTCGAAGCAGGGTGTTCTGCATCTAGCGAACTGCCTCAACCAAGGAAAGCCCCAGCTAGGACTCCGGCCCCGTGGCTCTTCAAAAGCCTGCAGTGTTACCCGAGGAACTGGGCTTTAGTTGCAGTCGGAACGCAAGACGACATTCTCCTGGAGGCAGGGTGACTTCAGGCAGGGGGTCCCAGATGGAATGCGAAGCCGAGGGTTATTCTCAGTGCACCTCAGACTAGGGCAAGGAGTCAGACTTGCACGGTATGTTGGACCTGCTAGAAAGGTGTTCTTCGACCAGTGGGAGTGCTGGGGAAATCAAGCTGTCCCAAGAAAGAGTGCAGTCTGTTGCCCTACACTCGGCATACACAGAGTGGCTCCGAAGGGCTACGGGCCTGGATGTGGCTTCGCAGGCCCATGGGGGCCTGAGGGTAATCAGTGTTCTTGCAGAGAATAGGGTGCCCACGCGAGGCTCCTAGATGCCCTGCCAAGCGTCCTGACGTTAAAATAATGCAGAGCAACGGCTATGGCCTCCTGAAAACTGCTGCACGCCTCCGCTTCTGCATGGCAATTCAGGGCCTTACCTCGAGACAACTGCTCACGCTGAGTGTCCCGTTAGCGACACAGCATGGTAGGATGCTAACTTTCTCCTCGAGCAGAGTGACTTCAGGTAAGAGGTCCTCGAAGAATCCTAAGCAGAGTGTTTTCTCATGGCAGCTCAGACGGGGGCCATGACGAACACTTCCATGGTACGTCGCACTGGCTAGAAATGTGGTCCTGAGGCTGTTCCGGTGCTCTGGAAACGTAGCTCTCCTTAAGGAATGAGCAGTGTGTTGCCCATCACTCGGCATACACACAGGGCCTCCGAGGGACCGACCTTTGGGCCTCGATGTTGCTCAGCAGGCCCACAGGCTTCTGGAGGTACTCACTGATCTTGGAGGGAAAATGATGCACACCCGAGGGGCCTAGGAGTCCTGAAAAGGGTACTTCCTTTCAAATAAAGCAGAACAGGGGCTTCCCTGGTGGCGCAGTGGTTGAGAATCTGCCTGCCAATGCAGGGTGCACGGGTTCGAGCACTGGTCTGGGAGGATCCCACATGCCGCGGAGCAACCGGGCCCGTGAGCCACAACTACTGAGCCTGCGCCTCTGGAGCCTGTGCTCCGCAACAAGAGAGGCCACGATAGTGAGAGGCCTACGCACCGCGATGAAGAGTGGGCCCCACTTACCGCAACTGGAGAGAGCCCTAGCACAGAAACGCAGACCCAACATAGCAATCAATCACTCAATCAATAAATCTTAAAAAAACAATAAAAAATTTAAACAATAAAATAAGATAAAGCAGAACAGCGACTAAGACCTCATGGAAAGAGCTGCATGCCTCCCTTTCTGCGCGGCTACTCAGGGACTTACCTCGAGGCCAGTACTCACGTTGAGTTTCCCTTTAGCTCTAGAGCGTGGCAGGATGAGCTGCACCCCGGCCATCGAAGCACCCGGATTACCTGGAGAAAACTCATTTTCTTCCCAGAGCCATGCCTACAGTGGTTCCTTCCCTGAATCAACTCCTCGAAGCAGGGTGTTCTGCATCTAGCGAACTGCCTCAACCAAGGAAAGCCCCAGCTAGGCCTCCGGCCCTGTGGCTCTTCAAAAGCCTGCAGTGTTACCCGAGGAACTGGGCTTTAGTTGCAGTCGGAACGCAAGACGACATTCTCCTGGAGGCAGGGTGACTTCAGGCAGGGGGTCCCAGATGGAATGCGAAGCCGAGGGTTATTCTCAGTGCACCTCAGACTAGGGCAAGGAGTCAGACTTGCACGGTATGTTGGACCTGCTAGAAAGGTGTTCTTCGACCAGTGGGAGTGCTGGGGAAATCAAGCTGTCCCAAGAAAGAGTGCAGTCTGTTGCCCTACACTCGGCATACACAGAGTGGCTCCGAAGGGCTACGGGCCTGGATGTGGCTTTGCAGGCCCATGGGGGCCTGAGGGTAATCAGTGTTCTTGCAGAGAATAGGGTGCCCACGCGAGGCTCCTAGATGCCCTGCCAAGCGTCCTGACGTTAAAATAATGCAGAGCAACGGCTATGGCCTCCTGAAAACTGCTGCACGCCTCCGCTTCTGCATGGCAATTCAGGGCCTTACCTCGAGACAACTGCTCACGCTGAGTGTCCCGTTAGCGACACAGCATGGTAGGATGCTAACTTTCTCCTCGAGCAGAGTGACTTCAGGTAAGAGGTCCTCGAAGAATCCTAAGCAGAGTGTTTTCTCATGGCAGCTCAGACGGGGGCCATGACGAACACTTCCATGGTACGTCGCACTGGCTAGAAATGTGGTCCTGAGGCTGTTCCGGTGCTCTGGAAACGTAGCTCTCCTTAAGGAACGAGCAGTGTGTTGCCCATCACTCGGCATACACACAGGGCCTCCGAGGGACCGACCTTTGGGCCTCGATGTTGCTCAGCAGGCCCACAGGCTTCTGGAGGTACTCACTGATCTTGGAGGGAAAATGATGCACACCCGAGGGGCCTAGGAGTCCTGAAAAGGGTACTTCCTTTCAAATAAAGCAGAACAGGGGCTTCCCTGGTGGCGCAGTGGTTGAGAATCTGCCTGCCAATGCAGGGTGCACGGGTTCGAGCACTGGTCTGGGAGGATCCCACATGCCGCGGAGCAACCGGGCCCGTGAGCCACAACTACTGAGCCTGCGCCTCTGGAGCCTGTGCTCCGCAACAAGAGAGGCCACGATAGTGAGAGGCCTACGCACCGCGATGAAGAGTGGGCCCCACTTACCGCAACTGGAGAGAGCCCTAGCACAGAAACGCAGACCCAACATAGCAATCAATCACTCAATCAATAAATCTTAAAAAAACAATAAAAAATTTAAACAATAAAATAAGATAAAGCAGAACAGCGACTAAGACCTCATGGAAAGAGCTGCATGCCTCCCTTTCTGCGCGGCTACTCAGGGACTTACCTCGAGGCCAGTACTCACGTTGAGTTTCCCTTTAGCTCTAGAGCGTGGCAGGATGAGCTCCACCCCGGCCATCGAAGCACCCGGCTTACCTGGAGAAAACTCATTTTCTTCCCAGAGCCATGCCTACCGTGGCTAGTGGCCTGTCAACAGCAGTCAATTTCAAGTAGCTTCAAGGCAGCATGAATGGAGCTTTCAAAATGGGAAAGCAAGGCTAGTTCCATCAGGCCCCCATTTCCACGGGCACACGCAGCATACATCCCTGTGCTTTCTAACAAGTCCAAAGAGACACAGGTTACCCAGTGGTTCCTTCCCTGAATCAACTCCTCGAAGCAGGGTGTTCTGCATCTAGCGAACTGCCTCAACCAAGGAAAGCCCCAGCTAGGCCTCCGGCCCCGTGGCTCTTCAAAAGCCTGCAGTGTTACCCGAGGAACTGGGCTTTAGTTGCAGTCGGAACGCAAGACGACATTCTCCTGGAGGCAGGGTGACTTCAGGCAGGGGGTCCCAGATGGAATGCGAAGCCGAGGGTTATTCTCAGTGCACCTCAGACTAGGGCAAGGAGTCAGACTTGCACGGTATGTTGGACCTGCTAGAAAGGTGTTCTTCGACCAGTGGGAGTGCTGGGGAAATCAAGCTGTCCCAAGAAAGAGTGCAGTCTGTTGCCCTACACTCGGCATACACAGAGTGGCTCCGAAGGGCTACGGGCCTGGATGTGGCTTCGCAGGCCCATGGGGGCCTGAGGGTAATCAGTGTTCTTGCAGAGAATAGGGTGCCCACGCGAGGCTCCTAGATGCCCTGCCAAGCGTCCTGACGTTAAAATAATGCAGAGCAACGGCTATGGCCTCCTGAAAACTGCTGCACGCCTCCGCTTCTGCATGGCAATTCAGGGCCTTACCTCGAGACAACTGCTCACGCTGAGTGTCCCGTTAGCGACACAGCATGGTAGGATGCTAACTTTCTCCTCGAGCAGAGTGACTTCAGGTAAGAGGTCCTCGAAGAATCCTAAGCAGAGTGTTTTCTCATGGCAGCTCAGACGGGGGCCATGACGAACACTTCCATGGTACGTCGCACTGGCTAGAAATGTGGTCCTGAGGCTGTTCCGGTGCTCTGGAAACGTAGCTCTCCTTAAGGAACGAGCAGTGTGTTGCCCATCACTCGGCATACACACAGGGCCTCCGAGGGACCGACCTTTGGGCCTCGATGTTGCTCAGCAGGCCCACAGGCTTCTGGAGGTACTCACTGATCTTGGAGGGAAAATGATGCACACCCGAGGGGCCTAGGAGTCCTGAAAAGGGTACTTCCTTTCAAATAAAGCAGAACAGGGGCTTCCCTGGTGGCGCAGTGGTTGAGAATCTGCCTGCCAATGCAGGGTGCACGGGTTCGAGCACTGGTCTGGGAGGATCCCACATGCCGCGGAGCAACCGGGCCCGTGAGCCACAACTACTGAGCCTGCGCCTCTGGAGCCTGTGCTCCGCAACAAGAGAGGCCACGATAGTGAGAGGCCTACGCACCGCGATGAAGAGTGGGCCCCACTTACCGCAACTGGAGAGAGCCCTAGCACAGAAACGCAGACCCAACATAGCAATCAATCACTCAATCAATAAATCTTAAAAAAACAATAAAAAATTTAAACAATAAAATAAGATAAAGCAGAACAGCGACTAAGACCTCATGGAAAGAGCTGCATGCCTCCCTTTCTGCGCGGCTACTCAGGGACTTACCTCGAGGCCAGTACTCACGTTGAGTTTCCCTTTAGCTCTAGAGCGTGGCAGGATGAGCTCCACCCCGGCCATCGAAGCACCCGGCTTACCTGGAGAAAACTCATTTTCTTCCCAGAGCCATGCCTACAGTGGTTCCTTCCCTGAATCAACTCCTCGAAGCAGGGTGTTCTGCATCTAGCGAACTGCCTCAACCAAGGAAAGCCCCAGCTAGGCCTCCGGCCCCGTGGCTCTTCAAAAGCCTGCAGTGTTACCCGAGGAACTGGGCTTTAGTTGCAGTCGGAACGCAAGACGACATTCTCCTGGAGGCAGGGTGACTTCAGGCAGGGGGTCCCAGATGGAATGCGAAGCCGAGGGTTATTCTCAGTGCACCTCAGACTAGGGCAAGGAGTCAGACTTGCACGGTATGTTGGACCTGCTAGAAAGGTGTTCTTCGACCAGTGGGAGTGCTGGGGAAATCAAGCTGTCCCAAGAAAGAGTGCAGTCTGTTGCCCTACACTCGGCATACACAGAGTGGCTCCGAAGGGCTACGGGCCTGGATGTGGCTTTGCAGGCCCATGGGGGCCTGAGGGTAATCAGTGTTCTTGCAGAGAATAGGGTGCCCACGCGAGGCTCCTAGATGCCCTGCCAAGCGTCCTGACGTTAAAATAATGCAGAGCAACGGCTATGGCCTCCTGAAAACTGCTGCACGCCTCCGCTTCTGCATGGCAATTCAGGGCCTTACCTCGAGACAACTGCTCACGCTGAGTGTCCCGTTAGCGACACAGCATGGTAGGATGCTAACTTTCTCCTCGAGCAGAGTGACTTCAGGTAAGAGGTCCTCGAAGAATCCTAAGCAGAGTGTTTTCTCATGGCAGCTCAGACGGGGGCCATGACGAACACTTCCATGGTACGTCGCACTGGCTAGAAATGTGGTCCTGAGGCTGTTCCGGTGCTCTGGAAACGTAGCTCTCCTTAAGGAACGAGCAGTGTGTTGCCCATCACTCGGCATACACACAGGGCCTCCGAGGGACCGACCTTTGGGCCTCGATGTTGCTCAGCAGGCCCACAGGCTTCTGGAGGTACTCACTGATCTTGGAGGGAAAATGATGCACACCCGAGGGGCCTAGGAGTCCTGAAAAGGGTACTTCCTTTCAAATAAAGCAGAACAGGGGCTTCCCTGGTGGCGCAGTGGTTGAGAATCTGCCTGCCAATGCAGGGTGCACGGGTTCGAGCACTGGTCTGGGAGGATCCCACATGCCGCGGAGCAACCGGGCCCGTGAGCCACAACTACTGAGCCTGCGCCTCTGGAGCCTGTGCTCCGCAACAAGAGAGGCCACGATAGTGAGAGGCCTACGCACCGCGATGAAGAGTGGGCCCCACTTACCGCAACTGGAGAGAGCCCTAGCACAGAAACGCAGACCCAACATAGCAATCAATCACTCAATCAATAAATCTTAAAAAAACAATAAAAAATTTAAACAATAAAATAAGATAAAGCAGAACAGCGACTAAGACCTCATGGAAAGAGCTGCATGCCTCCCTTTCTGCGCGGCTACTCAGGGACTTACCTCGAGGCCAGTACTCACGTTGAGTTTCCCTTTAGCTCTAGAGCGTGGCAGGATGAGCTCCACCCCGGCCATCGAAGCACCCGGCTTACCTGGAGAAAACTCATTTTCTTCCCAGAGCCATGCCTACCGTGGCTAGTGGCCTGTCAACAGCAGTCAATTTCAAGTAGCTTCAAGGCAGCATGAATGGAGCTTTCAAAATGGGAAAGCAAGGCTAGTTCCATCAGGCCCCCATTTCCACGGGCACACGCAGCATACATCCCTGTGCTTTCTAACAAGTCCAAAGAGACACAGGTTACCCAGTGGTTCCTTCCCTGAATCAACTCCTCGAAGCAGGGTGTTCTGCATCTAGCGAACTGCCTCAACCAAGGAAAGCCCCAGCTAGGCCTCCGGCCCCGTGGCTCTTCAAAAGCCTGCAGTGTTACCCGAGGAACTGGGCTTTAGTTGCAGTCGGAACGCAAGACGACATTCTCCTGGAGGCAGGGTGACTTCAGGCAGGGGGTCCCAGATGGAATGCGAAGCCGAGGGTTATTCTCAGTGCACCTCAGACTAGGGCAAGGAGTCAGACTTGCACGGTATGTTGGACCTGCTAGAAAGGTGTTCTTCGACCAGTGGGAGTGCTGGGGAAATCAAGCTGTCCCAAGAAAGAGTGCAGTCTGTTGCCCTACACTCGGCATACACAGAGTGGCTCCGAAGGGCTACGGGCCTGGATGTGGCTTCGCAGGCCCATGGGGGCCTGAGGGTAATCAGTGTTCTTGCAGAGAATAGGGTGCCCACGCGAGGCTCCTAGATGCCCTGCCAAGCGTCCTGACGTTAAAATAATGCAGAGCAACGGCTATGGCCTCCTGAAAACTGCTGCACGCCTCCGCTTCTGCATGGCAATTCAGGGCCTTACCTCGAGACAACTGCTCACGCTGAGTGTCCCGTTAGCGACACAGCATGGTAGGATGCTAACTTTCTCCTCGAGCAGAGTGACTTCAGGTAAGAGGTCCTCGAAGAATCCTAAGCAGAGTGTTTTCTCATGGCAGCTCAGACGGGGGCCATGACGAACACTTCCATGGTACGTCGCACTGGCTAGAAATGTGGTCCTGAGGCTGTTCCGGTGCTCTGGAAACGTAGCTCTCCTTAAGGAACGAGCAGTGTGTTGCCCATCACTTGGCATACACACGCTCTGGAAACGTAGCTCTCCTTAAGGAACGAGCAGTGTGTTGCCCATCACTTGGCATACACACAGGGCCTCCGAGGGACCGACCTTTGGGCCTCGATGTTGCTCAGCAGGCCCACAGGCTTCTGGAGGTACTCACTGATCTTGGAGGGAAAATGATGCACACCCGAGGGGCCTAGGAGTCCTGAAAAGGGTACTTCCTTTCAAATAAAGCAGAACAGGGGCTTCCCTGGTGGCGCAGTGGTTGAGAATCTGCCTGCCAATGCAGGGTGCACGGGTTCGAGCACTGGTCTGGGAGGATCCCACATGCCGCGGAGCAACCGGGCCCGTGAGCCACAACTACTGAGCCTGCGCCTCTGGAGCCTGTGCTCCGCAACAAGAGAGGCCACGATAGTGAGAGGCCTACGCACCGCGATGAAGAGTGGCCCCCACTTACCGCAACTGGAGAGAGCCCTAGCACAGAAACGCAGACCCAACATAGCAATCAATCACTCAATCAATAAATCTTAAAAAAACAATAAAAAATTTAAACAATAAAATAAGATAAAGCAGAACAGCGACTAAGACCTCATGGAAAGAGCTGCATGCCTCCCTTTCTGCGCGGCTACTCAGGGACTTACCTCGAGGCCAGTACTCACGTTGAGTTTCCCTTTAGCTCTAGAGCGTGGCAGGATGAGCTCCACCCCGGCCATCGAAGCACCCGGCTTACCTGGAGAAAACTCATTTTCTTCCCAGAGCCATGCCTACAGTGGTTCCTTCCCTGAATCAACTCCTCGAAGCAGGGTGTTCTGCATCTAGCGAACTGCCTCAACCAAGGAAAGCCCCAGCTAGGCCTCCGGCCCTGTGGCTCTTCAAAAGCCTGCAGTGTTACCCGAGGAACTGGGCTTTAGTTGCAGTCGGAACGCAAGACGACATTCTCCTGGAGGCAGGGTGACTTCAGGCAGGGGGTCCCAGATGGAATGCGAAGCCGAGGGTTATTCTCAGTGCACCTCAGACTAGGGCAAGGAGTCAGACTTGCACGGTATGTTGGACCTGCTAGAAAGGTGTTCTTCGACCAGTGGGAGTGCTGGGGAAATCAAGCTGTCCCAAGAAAGAGTGCAGTCTGTTGCCCTACACTCGGCATACACAGAGTGGCTCCGAAGGGCTACGGGCCTGGATGTGGCTTCGCAGGCCCATGGGGGCCTGAGGGTAATCAGTGTTCTTGCAGAGAATAGGGTGCCCACGCGAGGCTCCTAGATGCCCTGCCAAGCGTCCTGACGTTAAAATAATGCAGAGCAACGGCTATGGCCTCCTGAAAACTGCTGCACGCCTCCGCTTCTGCATGGCAATTCAGGGCCTTACCTCGAGACAACTGCTCACGCTGAGTGTCCCGTTAGCGACACAGCATGGTAGGATGCTAACTTTCTCCTCGAGCAGAGTGACTTCAGGTAAGAGGTCCTCGAAGAATCCTAAGCAGAGTGTTTTCTCATGGCAGCTCAGACGGGGGCCATGACGAACACTTCCATGGTACGTCGCACTGGCTAGAAATGTGGTCCTGAGGCTGTTCCGGTGCTCTGGAAACGTAGCTCTCCTTAAGGAACGAGCAGTGTGTTGCCCATCACTCGGCATACACACAGGGCCTCCGAGGGACCGACCTTTGGGCCTCGATGTTGCTCAGCAGGCCCACAGGCTTCTGGAGGTACTCACTGATCTTGGAGGGAAAATGATGCACACCCGAGGGGCCTAGGAGTCCTGAAAAGGGTACTTCCTTTCAAATAAAGCAGAACAGGGGCTTCCCTGGTGGCGCAGTGGTTGAGAATCTGCCTGCCAATGCAGGGTGCACGGGTTCGAGCACTGGTCTGGGAGGATCCCACATGCCGCGGAGCAACCGGGCCCGTGAGCCACAACTACTGAGCCTGCGCCTCTGGAGCCTGTGCTCCGCAACAAGAGAGGCCACGATAGTGAGAGGCCTACGCACCGCGATGAAGAGTGGGCCCCACTTACCGCAACTGGAGAGAGCCCTAGCACAGAAACGCAGACCCAACATAGCAATCAATCACTCAATCAATAAATCTTAAAAAAACAATAAAAAATTTAAACAATAAAATAAGATAAAGCAGAACAGCGACTAAGACCTCATGGAAAGAGCTGCATGCCTCCCTTTCTGCGCGGCTACTCAGGGACTTACCTCGAGGCCAGTACTCACGTTGAGTTTCCCTTTAGCTCTAGAGCGTGGCAGGATGAGCTGCACCCCGGCCATCGAAGCACCCGGCTTACCTGGAAAAAACTCATTTTCTTCCCAGAGCCATGCCTACAGTGGTTCCTTCCCTGAATCAACTCCTCGAAGCAGGGTGTTCTGCATCTAGCGAACTGCCTCAACCAAGGAAAGCCCCAGCTAGGCCTCCGGCCCTGTGGCTCTTCAAAAGCCTGCAGTGTTACCCGAGGAACTGGGCTTTAGTTGCAGTCGGAACGCAAGACGACATTCTCCTGGAGGCAGGGTGACTTCAGGCAGGGGGTCCCAGATGGAATGCGAAGCCGAGGGTTATTCTCAGTGCACCTCAGACTAGGGCAAGGAGTCAGACTTGCACGGTATGTTGGACCTGCTAGAAAGGTGTTCTTCGACCAGTGGGAGTGCTGGGGAAATCAAGCTGTCCCAAGAAAGAGTGCAGTCTGTTGCCCTACACTCGGCATACACAGAGTGGCTCCGAAGGGCTACGGGCCTGGATGTGGCTTCGCAGGCCCATGGGGGCCTGAGGGTAATCAGTGTTCTTGCAGAGAATAGGGTGCCCACGCAAGGCTCCTAGATGCCCTGCCAAGCGTCCTGACGTTAAAATAATGCAGAGCAACGGCTATGGCCTCCTGAAAACTGCTGCACGCCTCCGCTTCTGCATGGCAATTCAGGGCCTTACCTCGAGACAACTGCTCACGCTGAGTGTCCCGTTAGCGACACAGCATGGTAGGATGCTAACTTTCTCCTCGAGCAGAGTGACTTCAGGTAAGAGGTCCTCGAAGAATCCTAAGCAGAGTGTTTTCTCATGGCAGCTCAGACGGGGGCCATGACGAACACTTCCATGGTACGTCGCACTGGCTAGAAATGTGGTCCTGAGGCTGTTCCGGTGCTCTGGAAACGTAGCTCTCCTTAAGGAACGAGCAGTGTGTTGCCCATCACTCGGCATACACACAGGGCCTCCGAGGGACCGACCTTTGGGCCTCGATGTTGCTCAGCAGGCCCACAGGCTTCTGGAGGTACTCACTGATCTTGGAGGGAAAATGATGCACACCCGAGGGGCCTAGGAGTCCTGAAAAGGGTACTTCCTTTCAAATAAAGCAGAACAGGGGCTTCCCTGGTGGCACAGTGGTTGAGAATCTGCCTGCCAATGCAGGGTGCACGGGTTCGAGCACTGGTCTGGGAGGATCCCACATGCCGCGGAGCAACCGGGCCCGTGAGCCACAACTACTGAGCCTGCGCCTCTGGAGCCTGGGCTCCGCAACAAGAGAGGCCACGATAGTGAGAGGCCTACGCACCGCGATGAAGAGTGGCCCCCACTTACCGCAACTGGAGAGAGCCCTAGCACAGAAACGCAGACCCAACATAGCAATCAATCACTCAATCAATAAATCTTAAAAAAACAATAAAAAATTTAAACAATAAAATAAGATAAAGCAGAACAGCGACTAAGACCTCATGGAAAGAGCTGCATGCCTCCCTTTCTGCGCGGCTACTCAGGGACTTACCTCGAGGCCAGTACTCACGTTGAGTTTCCCTTTAGCTCTAGAGCGTGGCAGGATGAGCTCCACCCCGGCCATTGAAGCACCCGGCTTACCTGGAGAAAACTCATTTTCTTCCCAGAGCCATGCCTACCGTGGCTAGTGGCCTGTCAACAGCAGTCAATTTCAAGTAGCTTCAAGGCAGCATGAATGGAGCTTTCAAAATGGGAAAGCAAGGCTAGTTCCATCAGGCCCCCATTTCCACGGGCACACGCAGCATACATCCCTGTGCTTTCTAACAAGTCCAAAGAGACACAGGTTACCCAGTGGTTCCTTCCCTGAATCAACTCCTCGAAGCAGGGTGTTCTGCATCTAGCGAACTGCCTCAACCAAGGAAAGCCCCAGCTAGGCCTCCGGCCCCGTGGCTCTTCAAAAGCCTGCAGTGTTACCCGAGGAACTGGGCTTTAGTTGCAGTCGGAACGCAAGATGACATTCTCCTGGAGGCAGGGTGACTTCAGGCAGGGGGTCCCAGATGGAATGCGAAGCCGAGGGTTATTCTCAGTGCACCTCAGACTAGGGCAAGGAGTCAGACTTGCACGGTATGTTGGACCTGCTAGAAAGGTGTTCTTCGACCAGTGGGAGTGCTGGGGAAATCAAGCTGTCCCAAGAAAGAGCGCAGTCTGTTGCCCTACACTCGGCATACACAGAGTGGCTCTGAAGGGCTACGGGCCTGGATGTGGCTTCGCAGGCCCATGGGGGCCTGAGGGTAATCAGTGTTCTTGCAGAGAATAGGGTACCCACGCGAGGCTCCTAGATGCCCTGCCAAGCGTCCTGACGTTAAAATAATGCAGAGCAACGGCTATGGCCTCCTGAAAACTGCTGCACGCCTCCGCTTCTGCATGGCAATTCAGGGCCTTACCTCGAGACAACTGCTCACGCTGAGTGTCCCGTTAGCGACACAGCATGGTAGGATGCTAACTTTCTCCTCGAGCAGAGTGACTTCAGGTAAGAGGTCCTCGAAGAATCCTAAGCAGAGTGTTTTCTCATGGCAGCTCAGACGGGGGCCATGACGAACACTTCCATGGTACGTCGCACTGGCTAGAAATGTGGTCCTGAGGCTGTTCCGGTGCTCTGGAAACGTAGCTCTCCTTAAGGAACGAGCAGTGTGTTGCCCATCACTCGGCATACACACAGGGCCTCCGAGGGACCGACCTTTGGGCCTCGATGTTGCTCAGCAGGCCCACAGGCTTCTGGAGGTACTCACTGATCTTGGAGGGAAAATGATGCACACCCGAGGGGCCTAGGAGTCCTGAAAAGGGTACTTCCTTTCAAATAAAGCAGAACAGGGGCTTCCCTGGTGGCGCAGTGGTTGAGAATCTGCCTGCCAATGCAGGGTGCACGGGTTCGAGCACTGGTCTGGGAGGATCCCACATGCCGCGGAGCAACCGGGCCCATGAGCCACAACTACTGAGCCTGCGCCTCTGGAGCCTGTGCTCCGCAACAAGAGAGGCCACGATAGTGAGAGGCCTACGCACCGCGATGAAGAGTGGCCCCCACTTACCGCAACTGGAGAGAGCCCTAGCACAGAAACGCAGACCCAACATAGCAATCAATCACTCAATCAATAAATCTTAAAAAAACAATAAAAAATTTAAACAATAAAATAAGATAAAGCAGAACAGCGACTAAGACCTCATGGAAAGAGCTGCATGCCTCCCTTTCTGCGCGGCTACTCAGGGACTTACCTCGAGGCCAGTACTCACGTTGAGTTTCCCTTTAGCTCTAGAGCGTGGCAGGATGAGCTCCACCCCGGCCATCGAAGCACCCGGCTTACCTGGAGAAAACTCATTTTCTTCCCAGAGCCATGCCTACAGTGGTTCCTTCCCTGAATCAACTCCTCGAAGCAGGGTGTTCTGCATCTAGCGAACTGCCTCAACCAAGGAAAGCCCCAGCTAGGACTCCGGCCCCGTGGCTCTTCAAAAGCCTGCAGTGTTACCCGAGGAACTGGGCTTTAGTTGCAGTCGGAACGCAAGACGACATTCTCCTGGAGGCAGGGTGACTTCAGGCAGGGGGTCCCAGATGGAATGCGAAGCCGAGGGTTATTCTCAGTGCACCTCAGACTAGGGCAAGGAGTCAGACTTGCACGGTATGTTGGACCTGCTAGAAAGGTGTTCTTCGACCAGTGGGAGTGCTGGGGAAATCAAGCTGTCCCAAGAAAGAGTGCAGTCTGTTGCCCTACACTCGGCATACACAGAGTGGCTCCGAAGGGCTACGGGCCTGGATGTGGCTTCGCAGGCCCATGGGGGCCTGAGGGTAATCAGTGTTCTTGCAGAGAATAGGGTGCCCACGCGAGGCTCCTAGATGCCCTGCCAAGCGTCCTGACGTTAAAATAATGCAGAGCAACGGCTATGGCCTCCTGAAAACTGCTGCACGCCTCCGCTTCTGCATGGCAATTCAGGGCCTTACCTCGAGACAACTGCTCACGCTGAGTGTCCCGTTAGCGACACAGCATGGTAGGATGCTAACTTTCTCCTCGAGCAGAGTGACTTCAGGTAAGAGGTCCTCGAAGAATCCTAAGCAGAGTGTTTTCTCATGGCAGCTCAGACGGGGGCCATGACGAACACTTCCATGGTACGTCGCACTGGCTAGAAATGTGGTCCTGAGGCTGTTCCGGTGCTCTGGAAACGTAGCTCTCCTTAAGGAACGAGCAGTGTGTTGCCCATCACTCGGCATACACACAGGGCCTCCGAGGGACCGACCTTTGGGCCTCGATGTTGCTCAGCAGGCCCACAGGCTTCTGGAGGTACTCACTGATCTTGGAGGGAAAATGATGCACACCCGAGGGGCCTAGGAGTCCTGAAAAGGGTACTTCCTTTCAAATAAAGCAGAACAGGGGCTTCCCTGGTGGTGCAGTTGTTGAGAATCTGCCTTCCAATGCAGGGTGCACGGGTTCGAGCACTGGTCTGGGAGGATCCCACATGCCGCGGAGCAACCGGGCCCGTGAGCCACAACTACTGAGCCTGCGCCTCTGGAGCCTGGGCTCCGCAACAAGAGAGCCCACGATAGTGAGAGGCCTACGCACCGCGATGAAGAGTGGCCCCCACTTACCGCAACTGGAGAGAGCCCTAGCACAGAAACGCAGACCCAACATAGCAATCAATCACTCAATCAATAAATCTTAAAAAAACAATAAAAAATTTAAACAATAAAATAAGATAAAGCAGAACAGCGACTAAGACCTCATGGAAAGAGCTGCATGCCTCCCTTTCTGCGGGGCTACTCAGGGACTTACCTCGAGGCCAGTACTCACGTTGAGTTTCCCTTTAGCTCTAGAGCGTGGCAGGATGAGCTCCACCCCGGCCATCGAAGCACCCGGCTTACCTGGAGAAAACTCATTTTCTTCCCAGAGCCATGCCTACAGTGGTTCCTTCCCTGAATCAACTCCTCGAAGCAGGGTGTTCTGCATCTAGCGAACTGCCTCAACCAAGGAAAGCCCCAGCTAGGCCTCCGGCCCCGTGGCTCTTCAAAAGCCTGCAGTGTTACCCGAGGAACTGGGCTTTAGTTGCAGTCGGAACGCAAGACGACATTCTCCTGGAGGCAGGGTGACTTCAGGCAGGGGGTCCCAGATGGAATGCGAAGCCGAGGGTTATTCTCAGTGCACCTCAGACTAGGGCAAGGAGTCAGACTTGCACGGTATGTTGGACCTGCTAGAAAGGTGTTCTTCGACCAGTGGGAGTGCTGGGGAAATCAAGCTGTCCCAAGAAAGAGTGCAGTCTGTTGCCCTACACTCGGCATACACAGAGTGGCTCCGAAGGGCTACGGGCCTGGATGTGGCTTCGCAGGCCCATGGGGGCCTGAGGGTAATCAGTGTTCTTGCAGAGAATAGGGTGCCCACGCGAGGCTCCTAGATGCCCTGCCAAGCGTCCTGACGTTAAAATAATGCAGAGCAACGGCTATGGCCTCCTGAAAACTGCTGCACGCCTCCGCTTCTGCATGGCAATTCAGGGCCTTACCTCGAGACAACTGCTCACGCTGAGTGTCCCGTTAGCGACACAGCATGGTAGGATGCTAACTTTCTCCTCGAGCAGAGTGACTTCAGGTAAGAGGTCCTCGAAGAATCCTAAGCAGAGTGTTTTCTCATGGCAGCTCAGACGGGGGCCATGACGAACACTTCCATGGTACGTCGCACTGGCTAGAAATGTGGTCCTGAGGCTGTTCCGGTGCTCTGGAAACGTAGCTCTCCTTAAGGAACGAGCAGTGTGTTGCCCATCACTTGGCATACACACAGGGCCTCCGAGGGACCGACCTTTGGGCCTCGATGTTGCTCAGCAGGCCCACAGGCTTCTGGAGGTACTCACTGATCTTGGAGGGAAAATGATGCACACCCGAGGGGCCTAGGAGTCCTGAAAAGGGTACTTCCTTTCAAATAAAGCAGAACAGGGGCTTCCCTGGTGGCGCAGTGGTTGAGAATCTGCCTGCCAATGCAGGGTGCACGGGTTCGAGCACTGGTCTGGGAGGATCCCACATGCCGCGGAGCAACCGGGCCCGTGAGCCACAACTACTGAGCCTGCGCCTCTGGAGCCTGTGCTCCGCAACAAGAGAGGCCACGATAGTGAGAGGCCTACGCACCGCGATGAAGAGTGGCCCCCACTTACCGCAACTGGAGAGAGCCCTAGCACAGAAACGCAGACCCAACATAGCAATCAATCACTCAATCAATAAATCTTAAAAAAACAATAAAAAATTTAAACAATAAAATAAGATAAAGCAGAACAGCGACTAAGACCTCATGGAAAGAGCTGCATGCCTCCCTTTCTGCGCGGCTACTCAGGGACTTACCTCGAGGCCAGTACTCACGTTGAGTTTCCCTTTAGCTCTAGAGCGTGGCAGGATGAGCTCCACCCCGGCCATCGAAGCACCCGGCTTACCTGGAGAAAACTCATTTTCTTCCCAGAGCCATGCCTACAGTGGTTCCTTCCCTGAATCAACTCCTCGAAGCAGGGTGTTCTGCATCTAGCGAACTGCCTCAACCAAGGAAAGCCCCAGCTAGGCCTCCGG
This sequence comes from Balaenoptera ricei, assembly GCF_028023285.1. Classification (NCBI taxonomy): domain Eukaryota; kingdom Metazoa; phylum Chordata; class Mammalia; order Artiodactyla; family Balaenopteridae; genus Balaenoptera; species Balaenoptera ricei. Next base: position 142,595 of record NW_026777563.1, read on the forward strand.
CCCCGTGGCTCTTCAAAAGCCTGCAGTGTTACCCGAGGAACTGGGCTTTAGTTGCAGTCGGAACGCAAGATGACATTCTCCTGGAGGCAGGGTGACTTCAGGCAGGGGGTCCCAGATGGAATGCGAAGCCGAGGGTTATTCTCAGTGCACCTCAGACTAGGGCAAGGAGTCAGACTTGCACGGTATGTTGGACCTGCTAGAAAGGTGTTCTTCGACCAGTGGGAGTGCTGGGGAAATCAAGCTGTCCCAAGAAAGAGCGCAGTCTGTTGCCCTACACTCGGCATACACAGAGTGGCTCTGAAGGGCTACGGGCCTGGATGTGGCTTCGCAGGCCCATGGGGGCCTGAGGGTAATCAGTGTTCTTGCAGAGAATAGGGTACCCACGCGAGGCTCCTAGATGCCCTGCCAAGCGTCCTGACGTTAAAATAATGCAGAGCAACGGCTATGGCCTCCTGAAAACTGCTGCACGCCTCCGCTTCTGCATGGCAATTCAGGGCCTTACCTCGAGACAACTGCTCACGCTGAGTGTCCCGTTAGCGACACAGCATGGTAGGATGCTAACTTTCTCCTCGAGCAGAGTGACTTCAGGTAAGAGGTCCTCGAAGAATCCTAAGCAGAGTGTTTTCTCATGGCAGCTCAGACGGGGGCCATGACGAACACTTCCATGGTACGTCGCACTGGCTAGAAATGTGGTCCTGAGGCTGTTCCGGTGCTCTGGAAACGTAGCTCTCCTTAAGGAACGAGCAGTGTGTTGCCCATCACTCGGCATACACACAGGGCCTCCGAGGGACCGACCTTTGGGCCTCGATGTTGCTCAGCAGGCCCACAGGCTTCTGGAGGTACTCACTGATCTTGGAGGGAAAATGATGCACACCCGAGGGGCCTAGGAGTCCTGAAAAGGGTACTTCCTTTCAAATAAAGCAGAACAGGGGCTTCCCTGGTGGCGCAGTGGTTGAGAATCTGCCTGCCAATGCAGGGTGCACGGGTTCGAGCACTGGTCTGGGAGGATCCCACATGCCGCGGAGCAACCGGGCCCGTGAGCCACAACTACTGAGCCTGCGCCTCTGGAGCCTGTGCTCCGCAACAAGAGAGGCCACGATAGTGAGAGGCCTACGCACCGCGATGAAGAGTGGCCCCCACTTACCGCAACTGGAGAGAGCCCTAGCACAGAAACGCAGACCCAACATAGCAATCAATCACTCAATCAATAAATCTTAAAAAAACAATAAAAAATTTAAACAATAAAATAAGATAAAGCAGAACAGCGACTAAGACCTCATGGAAAGAGCTGCATGCCTCCCTTTCTGCGCGGCTACTCAGGGACTTACCTCGAGGCCAGTACTCACGTTGAGTTTCCCTTTAGCTCTAGAGCGTGGCAGGATGAGCTCCACCCCGGCCATCGAAGCACCCGGCTTACCTGGAGAAAACTCATTTTCTTCCCAGAGCCATGCCTACAGTGGTTCCTTCCCTGAATCAACTCCTCGAAGCAGGGTGTTCTGCATCTAGCGAACTGCCTCAACCAAGGAAAGCCCCAGCTAGGCCTCCGGCCCCGTGGCTCTTCAAAAGCCTGCAGTGTTACCCGAGGAACTGGGCTTTAGTTGCAGTCGGAACGCAAGATGACATTCTCCTGGAGGCAGGGTGACTTCAGGCAGGGGGTCCCAGATGGAATGCGAAGCCGAGGGTTATTCTCAGTGCACCTCAGACTAGGGCAAGGAGTCAGACTTGCACGGTATGTTGGACCTGCTAGAAAGGTGTTCTTCGACCAGTGGGAGTGCTGGGGAAATCAAGCTGTCCCAAGAAAGAGCGCAGTCTGTTGCCCTACACTCGGCATACACAGAGTGGCTCTGAAGGGCTACGGGCCTGGATGTGGCTTCGCAGGCCCATGGGGGCCTGAGGGTAATCAGTGTTCTTGCAGAGAATAGGGTACCCACGCGAGGCTCCTAGATGCCCTGCCAAGCGTCCTGACGTTAAAATAATGCAGAGCAACGGCTATGGCCTCCTGAAAACTGCTGCACGCCTCCGCTTCTGCATGGCAATTCAGGGCCTTACCTCGAGACAACTGCTCACGCTGAGTGTCCCGTTAGCGACACAGCATGGTAGGATGCTAACTTTCTCCTCGAGCAGAGTGACTTCAGGTAAGAGGTCCTCGAAGAATCCTAAGCAGAGTGTTTTCTCATGGCAGCTCAGACGGGGGCCATGACGAACACTTCCATGGTACGTCGCACTGGCTAGAAATGTGGTCCTGAGGCTGTTCCGGTGCTCTGGAAACGTAGCTCTCCTTAAGGAACGAGCAGTGTGTTGCCCATCACTCGGCATACACACAGGGCCTCCGAGGGACCGACCTTTGGGCCTCGATGTTGCTCAGCAGGCCCACAGGCTTCTGGAGGTACTCACTGATCTTGGAGGGAAAATGATGCACACCCGAGGGGCCTAGGAGTCCTGAAAAGGGTACTTCCTTTCAAATAAAGCAGAACAGGGGCTTCCCTGGTGGCGCAGTGGTTGAGAATCTGCCTGCCAATGCAGGGTGCACGGGTTCGAGCACTGGTCTGGGAGGATCCCACATGCCGCGGAGCAACCGGGCCCATGAGCCACAACTACTGAGCCTGCGCCTCTGGAGCCTGGGCTCCGCAACAAGAGAGGCCACGATAGTGAGAGGCCTACGCACCGCGATGAAGAGTGGCCCCCACTTACCGCAACTGGAGAGAGCCCTAGCACAGAAACGCAGACCCAACATAGCAATCAATCACTCAATCAATAAATCTTAAAAAAACAATAAAAAATTTAAACAATAAAATAAGATAAAGCAGAACAGCGACTAAGACCTCATGGAAAGAGCTGCATGCCTCCCTTTCTGCGCGGCTACTCAGGGACTTACCTCGAGGCCAGTACTCACGTTGAGTTTCCCTTTAGCTCTAGAGCGTGGCAGGATGAGCTCCACCCCGGCCATCGAAGCACCCAGCTTACCTGGAGAAAACTCATTTTCTTCCCAGAGCCATGCCTACAGTGGTTCCTTCCCTGAATCAACTCCTCGAAGCAGGGTGTTCTGCATCTAGCGAACTGCCTCAACCAAGGAAAGCCCCAGCTAGGACTCCGGCCCCGTGGCTCTTCAAAAGCCTGCAGTGTTACCCGAGGAACTGGGCTTTAGTTGCAGTCGGAACGCAAGACGACATTCTCCTGGAGGCAGGGTGACTTCAGGCAGGGGGTCCCAGATGGAATGCGAAGCCGAGGGTTATTCTCAGTGCACCTCAGACTAGGGCAAGGAGTCAGACTTGCACGGTATGTTGGACCTGCTAGAAAGGTGTTCTTCGACCAGTGGGAGTGCTGGGGAAATCAAGCTGTCCCAAGAAAGAGTGCAGTCTGTTGCCCTACACTCGGCATACACAGAGTGGCTCCAAAGGGCTACGGGCCTGGATGTGGCTTCGCAGGCCCATGGGGGCCTGAGGGTAATCAGTGTTCTTGCAGAGAATAGGGTGCCCACGCGAGGCTCCTAGATGCCCTGCCAAGCGTCCTGACGTTAAAATAATGCAGAGCAACGGCTATGGCCTCCTGAAAACTGCTGCACGCCTCCGCTTCTGCATGGCAATTCAGGGCCTTACCTCGAGACAACTGCTCACGCTGAGTGTCCCGTTAGCGACACAGCATGGTAGGATGCTAACTTTCTCCTCGAGCAGAGTGACTTCAGGTAAGAGGTCCTCGAAGAATCCTAAGCAGAGTGTTTTCTCATGGCAGCTCAGACGGGGGCCATGACGAACACTTCCATGGTACGTCGCACTGGCTAGAAATGTGGTCCTGAGGCTGTTCCGGTGCTCTGGAAACGTAGCTCTCCTTAAGGAACGAGCAGTGTGTTGCCCATCACTCGGCATACACACAGGGCCTCCGAGGGACCGACCTTTGGGCCTCGATGTTGCTCAGCAGGCCCACAGGCTTCTGGAGGTACTCACTGATCTTGGAGGGAAAATGATGCACACCCGAGGGGCCTAGGAGTCCTGAAAAGGGTACTTCCTTTCAAATAAAGCAGAACAGGGGCTTCCCTGGTGGTGCAGTGGTTGAGAATCTGCCTTCCAATGCAGGGTGCACGGGTTCGAGCACTGGTCTGGGAGGATCCCACATGCCGCGGAGCAACCGGGCCCGTGAGCCACAACTACTGAGCCTGCGCCTCTGGAGCCTGGGCTCCGCAACAAGAGAGGCCACGATAGTGAGAGGCCTACGCACCGCGATGAAGAGTGGCCCCCACTTACCGCAACTGGAGAGAGCCCTAGCACAGAAACGCAGACCCAACATAGCAATCAATCACTCAATCAATAAATCTTAAAAAAAACAATAAAAAATTTAAACAATAAAATAAGATAAAGCAGAACAGCGACTAAGACCTCATGGAAAGAGCTGCATGCCTCCCTTTCTGCGCGGCTACTCAGGGACTTACCTCGAGGCCAGTACTCACGTTGAGTTTCCCTTTAGCTCTAGAGCGTGGCAGGATGAGCTCCACCCCGGCCATCGAAGCACCCGGCTTACCTGGAGAAAACTCATTTTCTTCCCAGAGCCATGCCTACAGTGGTTCCTTCCCTGAATCAACTCCTCGAAGCAGGGTGTTCTGCATCTAGCGAACTGCCTCAACCAAGGAAAGCCCCAGCTAGGCCTCCGGCCCCGTGGCTCTTCAAAAGCCTGCAGTGTTACCCGAGGAACTGGGCTTTAGTTGCAGTCGGAACGCAAGACGACATTCTCCTGGAGGCAGGGTGACTTCAGGCAGGGGGTCCCAGATGGAATGCGAAGCCGAGGGTTATTCTCAGTGCACCTCAGACTAGGGCAAGGAGTCAGACTTGCACGGTATGTTGGACCTGCTAGAAAGGTGTTCTTCGACCAGTGGGAGTGCTGGGGAAATCAAGCTGTCCCAAGAAAGAGTGCAGTCTGTTGCCCTACACTCGGCATACACAGAGTGGCTCCGAAGGGCTACGGGCCTGGATGTGGCTTCGCAGGCCCATGGGGGCCTGAGGGTAATCAGTGTTCTTGCAGAGAATAGGGTGCCCACGCGAGGCTCCTAGATGCCCTGCCAAGCGTCCTGACGTTAAAATAATGCAGAGCAACGGCTATGGCCTCCTGAAAACTGCTGCACGCCTCCGCTTCTGCATGGCAATTCAGGGCCTTACCTCGAGACAACTGCTCACGCTGAGTGTCCCGTTAGCGACACAGCATGGTAGGATGCTAACTTTCTCCTCGAGCAGAGTGACTTCAGGTAAGAGGTCCTCGAAGAATCCTAAGCAGAGTGTTTTCTCATGGCAGCTCAGACGGGGGCCATGACGAACACTTCCATGGTACGTCGCACTGGCTAGAAATGTGGTCCTGAGGCTGTTCCGGTGCTCTGGAAACGTAGCTCTCCTTAAGGAACGAGCAGTGTGTTGCCCATCACTTGGCATACACACAGGGCCTCCGAGGGACCGACCTTTGGGCCTCGATGTTGCTCAGCAGGCCCACAGGCTTCTGGAGGTACTCACTGATCTTGGAGGGAAAATGATGCACACCCGAGGGGCCTAGGAGTCCTGAAAAGGGTACTTCCTTTCAAATAAAGCAGAACAGGGGCTTCCCTGGTGGCGCAGTGGTTGAGAATCTGCCTGCCAATGCAGGGTGCACGGGTTCGAGCACTGGTCTGGGAGGATCCCACATGCCGCGGAGCAACCGGGCCCGTGAGCCACAACTACTGAGCCTGCGCCTCTGGAGCCTGGGCTCCGCAACAAGAGAGGCCACGATAGTGAGAGGCCTACGCACCGCGATGAAGAGTGGCCCCCACTTACCGCAACTGGAGAGAGCCCTAGCACAGAAACGCAGACCCAACATAGCAATCAATCACTCAATCAATAAATCTTAAAAAAACAATAAAAAATTTAAACAATAAAATAAGATAAAGCAGAACAGCGACTAAGACCTCATGGAAAGAGCTGCATGCCTCCCTTTCTGCGCGGCTACTCAGGGACTTACCTCGAGGCCAGTACTCACGTTGAGTTTCCCTTTAGCTCTAGAGCGTGGCAGGATGAGCTCCACCCCGGCCATCGAAGCACCCGGCTTACCTGGAGAAAACTCATTTTCTTCCCAGAGCCATGCCTACAGTGGTTCCTTCCCTGAATCAACTCCTCGAAGCAGGGTGTTCTGCATCTAGCGAACTGCCTCAACCAAGGAAAGCCCCAGCTAGGCCTCCGGCCCCGTGGCTCTTCAAAAGCCTGCAGTGTTACCCGAGGAACTGGGCTTTAGTTGCAGTCGGAACGCAAGATGACATTCTCCTGGAGGCAGGGTGACTTCAGGCAGGGGGTCCCAGATGGAATGCGAAGCCGAGGGTTATTCTCAGTGCACCTCAGACTAGGGCAAGGAGTCAGACTTGCACGGTATGTTGGACCTGCTAGAAAGGTGTTCTTCGACCAGTGGGAGTGCTGGGGAAATCAAGCTGTCCCAAGAAAGAGCGCAGTCTGTTGCCCTACACTCGGCATACACAGAGTGGCTCTGAAGGGCTACGGGCCTGGATGTGGCTTCGCAGGCCCATGGGGGCCTGAGGGTAATCAGTGTTCTTGCAGAGAATAGGGTACCCACGCGAGGCTCCTAGATGCCCTGCCAAGCGTCCTGACGTTAAAATAATGCAGAGCAACGGCTATGGCCTCCTGAAAACTGCTGCACGCCTCCGCTTCTGCATGGCAATTCAGGGCCTTACCTCGAGACAACTGCTCACGCTGAGTGTCCCGTTAGCGACACAGCATGGTAGGATGCTAACTTTCTCCTCGAGCAGAGTGACTTCAGGTAAGAGGTCCTCGAAGAATCCTAAGCAGAGTGTTTTCTCATGGCAGCTCAGACGGGGGCCATGACGAACACTTCCATGGTACGTCGCACTGGCTAGAAATGTGGTCCTGAGGCTGTTCCGGTGCTCTGGAAACGTAGCTCTCCTTAAGGAACGAGCAGTGTGTTGCCCATCACTCGGCATACACACAGGGCCTCCGAGGGACCGACCTTTGGGCCTCGATGTTGCTCAGCAGGCCCACAGGCTTCTGGAGGTACTCACTGATCTTGGAGGGAAAATGATGCACACCCGAGGGGCCTAGGAGTCCTGAAAAGGGTACTTCCTTTCAAATAAAGCAGAACAGGGGCTTCCCTGGTGGCGCAGTGGTTGAGAATCTGCCTGCCAATGCAGGGTGCACGGGTTCGAGCACTGGTCTGGGAGGATCCCACATGCCGCGGAGCAACCGGGCCCGTGAGCCACAACTACTGAGCCTGCGCCTCTGGAGCCTGTGCTCCGCAACAAGAGAGGCCACGATAGTGAGAGGCCTACGCACCGCGATGAAGAGTGGCCCCCACTTACCGCAACTGGAGAGAGCCCTAGCACAGAAACGCAGACCCAACATAGCAATCAATCACTCAATCAATAAATCTTAAAAAAACAATAAAAAATTTAAACAATAAAATAAGATAAAGCAGAACAGCGACTAAGACCTCATGGAAAGAGCTGCATGCCTCCCTTTCTGCGCGGCTACTCAGGGACTTACCTCGAGGCCAGTACTCACGTTGAGTTTCCCTTTAGCTCTAGAGCGTGGCAGGATGAGCTCCACCCCGGCCATCGAAGCACCCGGCTTACCTGGAGAAAACTCATTTTCTTCCCAGAGCCATGCCTACAGTGGTTCCTTCCCTGAATCAACTCCTCGAAGCAGGGTGTTCTGCATCTAGCGAACTGCCTCAACCAAGGAAAGCCCCAGCTAGGCCTCCGGCCCCGTGGCTCTTCAAAAGCCTGCAGTGTTACCCGAGGAACTGGGCTTTAGTTGCAGTCGGAACGCAAGATGACATTCTCCTGGAGGCAGGGTGACTTCAGGCAGGGGGTCCCAGATGGAATGCGAAGCCGAGGGTTATTCTCAGTGCACCTCAGACTAGGGCAAGGAGTCAGACTTGCACGGTATGTTGGACCTGCTAGAAAGGTGTTCTTCGACCAGTGGGAGTGCTGGGGAAATCAAGCTGTCCCAAGAAAGAGCGCAGTCTGTTGCCCTACACTCGGCATACACAGAGTGGCTCTGAAGGGCTACGGGCCTGGATGTGGCTTCGCAGGCCCATGGGGGCCTGAGGGTAATCAGTGTTCTTGCAGAGAATAGGGTACCCACGCGAGGCTCCTAGATGCCCTGCCAAGCGTCCTGACGTTAAAATAATGCAGAGCAACGGCTATGGCCTCCTGAAAACTGCTGCACGCCTCCGCTTCTGCATGGCAATTCAGGGCCTTACCTCGAGACAACTGCTCACGCTGAGTGTCCCGTTAGCGACACAGCATGGTAGGATGCTAACTTTCTCCTCGAGCAGAGTGACTTCAGGTAAGAGGTCCTCGAAGAATCCTAAGCAGAGTGTTTTCTCATGGCAGCTCAGACGGGGGCCATGACGAACACTTCCATGGTACGTCGCACTGGCTAGAAATGTGGTCCTGAGGCTGTTCCGGTGCTCTGGAAACGTAGCTCTCCTTAAGGAATGAGCAGTGTGTTGCCCATCACTCGGCATACACACAGGGCCTCCGAGGGACCGACCTTTGGGCCTCGATGTTGCTCAGCAGGCCCACAGGCTTCTGGAGGTACTCACTGATCTTGGAGGGAAAATGATGCACACCCGAGGGGCCTAGGAGTCCTGAAAAGGGTACTTCCTTTCAAATAAAGCAGAACAGGGGCTTCCCTGGTGGCGCAGTGGTTGAGAATCTGCCTGCCAATGCAGGGTGCACGGGTTCGAGCACTGGTCTGGGAGGATCCCACATGCCGCGGAGCAACCGGGCCCGTGAGCCACAACTACTGAGCCTGCGCCTCTGGAGCCTGTGCTCCGCAACAAGAGAGGCCACGATAGTGAGAGGCCTACGCACCGCGATGAAGAGTGGCCCCCACTTACCGCAACTGGAGAGAGCCCTAGCACAGAAACGCAGACCCAACATAGCAATCAATCACTCAATCAATAAATCTTAAAAAAACAATAAAAAATTTAAACAATAAAATAAGATAAAGCAGAACAGCGACTAAGACCTCATGGAAAGAGCTGCATGCCTCCCTTTCTGCGCGGCTACTCAGGGACTTACCTCGAGGCCAGTACTCACGTTGAGTTTCCCTTTAGCTCTAGAGCGTGGCAGGATGAGCTCCACCCCGGCCATCGAAGCACCCGGCTTACCTGGAGAAAACTCATTTTCTTCCCAGAGCCATGCCTACAGTGGTTCCTTCCCTGAATCAACTCCTCGAAGCAGGGTGTTCTGCATCTAGCGAACTGCCTCAACCAAGGAAAGCCCCAGCTAGGACTCCGGCCCCGTGGCTCTTCAAAAGCCTGCAGTGTTACCCGAGGAACTGGGCTTTAGTTGCAGTCGGAACGCAAGACGACATTCTCCTGGAGGCAGGGTGACTTCAGGCAGGGGGTCCCAGATGGAATGCGAAGCCGAGGGTTATTCTCAGTGCACCTCAGACTAGGGCAAGGAGTCAGACTTGCACGGTATGTTGGACCTGCTAGAAAGGTGTTCTTCGACCAGTGGGAGTGCTGGGGAAATCAAGCTGTCCCAAGAAAGAGTGCAGTCTGTTGCCCTACACTCGGCATACACAGAGTGGCTCCGAAGGGCTACGGGCCTGGATGTGGCTTCGCAGGCCCATGGGGGCCTGAGGGTAATCAGTGTTCTTGCAGAGAATAGGGTGCCCACGCGAGGCTCCTAGATGCCCTGCCAAGCGTCCTGACGTTAAAATAATGCAGAGCAACGGCTATGGCCTCCTGAAAACTGCTGCACGCCTCCGCTTCTGCATGGCAATTCAGGGCCTTACCTCGAGACAACTGCTCACGCTGAGTGTCCCGTTAGCGACACAGCATGGTAGGATGCTAACTTTCTCCTCGAGCAGAGTGACTTCAGGTAAGAGGTCCTCGAAGAATCCTAAGCAGAGTGTTTTCTCATGGCAGCTCAGACGGGGGCCATGACGAACACTTCCATGGTACGTCGCACTGGCTAGAAATGTGGTCCTGAGGCTGTTCCGGTGCTCTGGAAACGTAGCTCTCCTTAAGGAACGAGCAGTGTGTTGCCCATCACTCGGCATACACACAGGGCCTCCGAGGGACCGACCTTTGGGCCTCGATGTTGCTCAGCAGGCCCACAGGCTTCTGGAGGTACTCACTGATCTTGGAGGGAAAATGATGCACACCCGAGGGGCCTAGGAGTCCTGAAAAGGGTACTTCCTTTCAAATAAAGCAGAACAGGGGCTTCCCTGGTGGCGCAGTGGTTGAGAATCTGCCTGCCAATGCAGGGTGCACGGGTTCGAGCACTGGTCTGGGAGGATCCCACATGCCGCGGAGCAACCGGGCCCATGAGCCACAACTACTGAGCCTGCGCCTCTGGAGCCTGGGCTCCGCAACAAGAGAGGCCACGATAGTGAGAGGCCTACGCACCGCGATGAAGAGTGGCCCCCACTTACCGCAACTGGAGAGAGCCCTAGCACAGAAACGCAGACCCAACATAGCAATCAATCACTCAATCAATAAATCTTAAAAAAACAATAAAAAATTTAAACAATAAAATAAGATAAAGCAGAACAGCGACTAAGACCTCATGGAAAGAGCTGCATGCCTCCCTTTCTGCGCGGCTACTCAGGGACTTACCTCGAGGCCAGTACTCACGTTGAGTTTCCCTTTAGCTCTAGAGCGTGGCAGGATGAGCTCCACCCCGGCCATCGAAGCACCCAGCTTACCTGGAGAAAACTCATTTTCTTCCCAGAGCCATGCCTACAGTGGTTCCTTCCCTGAATCAACTCCTCGAAGCAGGGTGTTCTGCATCTAGCGAACTGCCTCAACCAAGGAAAGCCCCAGCTAGGACTCCGGCCCCGTGGCTCTTCAAAAGCCTGCAGTGTTACCCGAGGAACTGGGCTTTAGTTGCAGTCGGAACGCAAGACGACATTCTCCTGGAGGCAGGGTGACTTCAGGCAGGGGGTCCCAGATGGAATGCGAAGCCGAGGGTTATTCTCAGTGCACCTCAGACTAGGGCAAGGAGTCAGACTTGCACGGTATGTTGGACCTGCTAGAAAGGTGTTCTTCGACCAGTGGGAGTGCTGGGGAAATCAAGCTGTCCCAAGAAAGAGTGCAGTCTGTTGCCCTACACTCGGCATACACAGAGTGGCTCCAAAGGGCTACGGGCCTGGATGTGGCTTCGCAGGCCCATGGGGGCCTGAGGGTAATCAGTGTTCTTGCAGAGAATAGGGTGCCCACGCGAGGCTCCTAGATGCCCTGCCAAGCGTCCTGACGTTAAAATAATGCAGAGCAACGGCTATGGCCTCCTGAAAACTGCTGCACGCCTCCGCTTCTGCATGGCAATTCAGGGCCTTACCTCGAGACAACTGCTCACGCTGAGTGTCCCGTTAGCGACACAGCATGGTAGGATGCTAACTTTCTCCTCGAGCAGAGTGACTTCAGGTAAGAGGTCCTCGAAGAATCCTAAGCAGAGTGTTTTCTCATGGCAGCTCAGACGGGGGCCATGACGAACACTTCCATGGTACGTCGCACTGGCTAGAAATGTGGTCCTGAGGCTGTTCCGGTGCTCTGGAAACGTAGCTCTCCTTAAGGAACGAGCAGTGTGTTGCCCATCACTCGGCATACACACAGGGCCTCCGAGGGACCGACCTTTGGGCCTCGATGTTGCTCAGCAGGCCCACAGGCTTCTGGAGGTACTCACTGATCTTGGAGGGAAAATGATGCACACCCGAGGGGCCTAGGAGTCCTGAAAAGGGTACTTCCTTTCAAATAAAGCAGAACAGGGGCTTCCCTGGTGGCACAGTGGTTGAGAATCTGCCTGCCAATGCAGGGTGCACGGGTTCGAGCACTGGTCTGGGAGGATCCCACATGCCGCGGAGCAACCGGGCCCGTGAGCCACAACTACTGAGCCTGCGCCTCTGGAGCCTGGGCTCCGCAACAAGAGAGGCCACGATAGTGAGAGGCCTACGCACCGCGATGAAGAGTGGCCCCCACTTACCGCAACTGGAGAGAGCCCTAGCACAGAAACGCAGACCCAACATAGCAATCAATCACTCAATCAATAAATCTTAAAAAAAACAATAAAAAATTTAAACAATAAAATAAGATAAAGCAGAACAGCGACTAAGACCTCATGGAAAGAGCTGCATGCCTCCCTTTCTGCGCGGCTACTCAGGGACTTACCTCGAGGCCAGTACTCACGTTGAGTTTCCCTTTAGCTCTAGAGCGTGGCAGGATGAGCTCCACCCCGGCCATCGAAGCACCCGGCTTACCTGGAGAAAACTCATTTTCTTCCCAGAGCCATGCCTACAGTGGTTCCTTCCCTGAATCAACTCCTCGAAGCAGGGTGTTCTGCATCTAGCGAACTGCCTCAACCAAGGAAAGCCCCAGCTAGGCCTCCGGCCCCGTGGCTCTTCAAAAGCCTGCAGTGTTACCCGAGGAACTGGGCTTTAGTTGCAGTCGGAACGCAAGACGACATTCTCCTGGAGGCAGGGTGACTTCAGGCAGGGGGTCCCAGATGGAATGCGAAGCCGAGGGTTATTCTCAGTGCACCTCAGACTAGGGCAAGGAGTCAGACTTGCACGGTATGTTGGACCTGCTAGAAAGGTGTTCTTCGACCAGTGGGAGTGCTGGGGAAATCAAGCTGTCCCAAGAAAGAGTGCAGTCTGTTGCCCTACACTCGGCATACACAGAGTGGCTCCGAAGGGCTACGGGCCTGGATGTGGCTTCGCAGGCCCATGGGGGCCTGAGGGTAATCAGTGTTCTTGCAGAGAATAGGGTGCCCACGCGAGGCTCCTAGATGCCCTGCCAAGCGTCCTGACGTTAAAATAATGCAGAGCAACGGCTATGGCCTCCTGAAAACTGCTGCACGCCTCCGCTTCTGCATGGCAATTCAGGGCCTTACCTCGAGACAACTGCTCACGCTGAGTGTCCCGTTAGCGACACAGCATGGTAGGATGCTAACTTTCTCCTCGAGCAGAGTGACTTCAGGTAAGAGGTCCTCGAAGAATCCTAAGCAGAGTGTTTTCTCATGGCAGCTCAGACGGGGGCCATGACGAACACTTCCATGGTACGTCGCACTGGCTAGAAATGTGGTCCTGAGGCTGTTCCGGTGCTCTGGAAACGTAGCTCTCCTTAAGGAACGAGCAGTGTGTTGCCCATCACTTGGCATACACACAGGGCCTCCGAGGGACCGACCTTTGGGCCTCGATGTTGCTCAGCAGGCCCACAGGCTTCTGGAGGTACTCACTGATCTTGGAGGGAAAATGATGCACACCCGAGGGGCCTAGGAGTCCTGAAAAGGGTACTTCCTTTCAAATAAAGCAGAACAGGGGCTTCCCTGGTGGCGCAGTGGTTGAGAATCTGCCTGCCAATGCAGGGTGCACGGGTTCGAGCACTGGTCTGGGAGGATCCCACATGCCGCGGAGCAACCGGGCCCGTGAGCCACAACTACTGAGCCTGCGCCTCTGGAGCCTGGGCTCCGCAACAAGAGAGGCCACGATAGTGAGAGGCCTACGCACCGCGATGAAGAGTGGCCCCCACTTACCGCAACTGGAGAGAGCCCTAGCACAGAAACGCAGACCCAACATAGCAATCAATCACTCAATCAATAAATCTTAAAAAAACAATAAAAAATTTAAACAATAAAATAAGATAAAGCAGAACAGCGACTAAGACCTCATGGAAAGAGCTGCATGCCTCCCTTTCTGCGCGGCTACTCAGGGACTTACCTCGAGGCCAGTACTCACGTTGAGTTTCCCTTTAGCTCTAGAGCGTGGCAGGATGAGCTCCACCCCGGCCATCGAAGCACCCGGCTTACCTGGAGAAAACTCATTTTCTTCCCAGAGCCATGCCTACAGTGGTTCCTTCCCTGAATCAACTCCTCGAAGCAGGGTGTTCTGCATCTAGCGAACTGCCTCAACCAAGGAAAGCCCCAGCTAGGCCTCCGGCCCCGTGGCTCTTCAAAAGCCTGCAGTGTTACCCGAGGAACTGGGCTTTAGTTGCAGTCGGAACGCAAGATGACATTCTCCTGGAGGCAGGGTGACTTCAGGCAGGGGGTCCCAGATGGAATGCGAAGCCGAGGGTTATTCTCAGTGCACCTCAGACTAGGGCAAGGAGTCAGACTTGCACGGTATGTTGGACCTGCTAGAAAGGTGTTCTTCGACCAGTGGGAGTGCTGGGGAAATCAAGCTGTCCCAAGAAAGAGCGCAGTCTGTTGCCCTACACTCGGCATACACAGAGTGGCTCTGAAGGGCTACGGGCCTGGATGTGGCTTCGCAGGCCCATGGGGGCCTGAGGGTAATCAGTGTTCTTGCAGAGAATAGGGTACCCACGCGAGGCTCCTAGATGCCCTGCCAAGCGTCCTGACGTTAAAATAATGCAGAGCAACGGCTATGGCCTCCTGAAAACTGCTGCACGCCTCCGCTTCTGCATGGCAATTCAGGGCCTTACCTCGAGACAACTGCTCACGCTGAGTGTCCCGTTAGCGACACAGCATGGTAGGATGCTAACTTTCTCCTCGAGCAGAGTGACTTCAGGTAAGAGGTCCTCGAAGAATCCTAAGCAGAGTGTTTTCTCATGGCAGCTCAGACGGGGGCCATGACGAACACTTCCATGGTACGTCGCACTGGCTAGAAATGTGGTCCTGAGGCTGTTCCGGTGCTCTGGAAACGTAGCTCTCCTTAAGGAACGAGCAGTGTGTTGCCCATCACTCGGCATACACACAGGGCCTCCGAGGGACCGACCTTTGGGCCTCGATGTTGCTCAGCAGGCCCACAGGCTTCTGGAGGTACTCACTGATCTTGGAGGGAAAATGATGCACACCCGAGGGGCCTAGGAGTCCTGAAAAGGGTACTTCCTTTCAAATAAAGCAGAACAGGGGCTTCCCTGGTGGCGCAGTGGTTGAGAATCTGCCTGCCAATGCAGGGTGCACGGGTTCGAGCACTGGTCTGGGAGGATCCCACATGCCGCGGAGCAACCGGGCCCGTGAGCCACAACTACTGAGCCTGCGCCTCTGGAGCCTGTGCTCCGCAACAAGAGAGGCCACGATAGTGAGAGGCCTACGCACCGCGATGAAGAGTGGCCCCCACTTACCGCAACTGGAGAGAGCCCTAGCACAGAAACGCAGACCCAACATAGCAATCAATCACTCAATCAATAAATCTTAAAAAAACAATAAAAAATTTAAACAATAAAATAAGATAAAGCAGAACAGCGACTAAGACCTCATGGAAAGAGCTGCATGCCTCCCTTTCTGCGCGGCTACTCAGGGACTTACCTCGAGGCCAGTACTCACGTTGAGTTTCCCTTTAGCTCTAGAGCGTGGCAGGATGAGCTCCACCCCGGCCATCGAAGCACCCGGCTTACCTGGAGAAAACTCATTTTCTTCCCAGAGCCATGCCTACAGTGGTTCCTTCCCTGAATCAACTCCTCGAAGCAGGGTGTTCTGCATCTAGCGAACTGCCTCAACCAAGGAAAGCCCCAGCTAGGACTCCGGCCCCGTGGCTCTTCAAAAGCCTGCAGTGTTACCCGAGGAACTGGGCTTTAGTTGCAGTCGGAACGCAAGACGACATTCTCCTGGAGGCAGGGTGACTTCAGGCAGGGGGTCCCAGATGGAATGCGAAGCCGAGGGTTATTCTCAGTGCACCTCAGACTAGGGCAAGGAGTCAGACTTGCACGGTATGTTGGACCTGCTAGAAAGGTGTTCTTCGACCAGTGGGAGTGCTGGGGAAATCAAGCTGTCCCAAGAAAGAGTGCAGTCTGTTGCCCTACACTCGGCATACACAGAGTGGCTCCGAAGGGCTACGGGCCTGGATGTGGCTTCGCAGGCCCATGGGGGCCTGAGGGTAATCAGTGTTCTTGCAGAGAATAGGGTGCCCACGCGAGGCTCCTAGATGCCCTGCCAAGCGTCCTGACGTTAAAATAATGCAGAGCAACGGCTATGGCCTCCTGAAAACTGCTGCACGCCTCCGCTTCTGCATGGCAATTCAGGGCCTTACCTCGAGACAACTGCTCACGCT
Organism: Balaenoptera ricei; assembly: GCF_028023285.1. Classification (NCBI taxonomy): domain Eukaryota; kingdom Metazoa; phylum Chordata; class Mammalia; order Artiodactyla; family Balaenopteridae; genus Balaenoptera; species Balaenoptera ricei. Next base: position 158,590 of record NW_026777563.1, read on the forward strand.
GAGTGTCCCGTTAGCGACACAGCATGGTAGGATGCTAACTTTCTCCTCGAGCAGAGTGACTTCAGGTAAGAGGTCCTCGAAGAATCCTAAGCAGAGTGTTTTCTCATGGCAGCTCAGACGGGGGCCATGACGAACACTTCCATGGTACGTCGCACTGGCTAGAAATGTGGTCCTGAGGCTGTTCCGGTGCTCTGGAAACGTAGCTCTCCTTAAGGAACGAGCAGTGTGTTGCCCATCACTCAGCATACACACAGGGCCTCCGAGGGACCGACCTTTGGGCCTCGATGTTGCTCAGCAGGCCCACAGGCTTCTGGAGGTACTCACTGATCTTGGAGGGAAAATGATGCACACCCGAGGGGCCTAGGAGTCCTGAAAAGGGTACTTCCTTTCAAATAAAGCAGAACAGGGGCTTCCCTGGTGGTGCAGTGGTTGAGAATCTGCCTTCCAATGCAGGGTGCACGGGTTCGAGCACTGGTCTGGGAGGATCCCACATGCCGCGGAGCAACCGGGCCCGTGAGCCACAACTACTGAGCCTGCGCCTCTGGAGCCTGTGCTCCGCAACAAGAGAGGCCACGATAGTGAGAGGCCTACGCACCGCGATGAAGAGTGGCCCCCACTTACCGCAACTGGAGAGAGCCCTAGCGCAGAAACGCAGACCCAACATAGCAATCAATCACTCAATCAATAAATCTTAAAAAAACAATAAAAAATTTAAACAATAAAATAAGATAAAGCAGAACAGCGACTAAGACCTCATGGAAAGAGCTGCATGCCTCCCTTTCTGCGCGGCTACTCAGGGACTTACCTCGAGGCCAGTACTCACGTTGAGTTTCCCTTTAGCTCTAGAGCGTGGCAGGATGAGCTCCACCCCGGCCATCGAAGCACACGGCTTACCTGGAGAAAACTCATTTTCTTCCCAGAGCCATGCCTACAGTGGTTCCTTCCCTGAATCAACTCCTCGAAGCAGGGTGTTCTGCATCTAGCGAACTGCCTCAACCAAGGAAAGCCCCAGCTAGGCCTCCGGCCCTGTGGCTCTTCAAAAGCCTGCAGTGTTACCCGAGGAACTGGGCTTTAGTTGCAGTCGGAACGCAAGACGACATTCTCCTGGAGGCAGGGTGACTTCAGGCAGGGGGTCCCAGATGGAATGCGAAGCCGAGGGTTATTCTCAGTGCACCTCAGACTAGGGCAAGGAGTCAGACTTGCACGGTATGTTGGACCTGCTAGAAAGGTGTTCTTCGACCAGTGGGAGTGCTGGGGAAATCAAGCTGTCCCAAGAAAGAGTGCAGTCTGTTGCCCTACACTCGCCATACACAGAGTGGCTCCGAAGGGCTACGGGCCTGGATGTGGCTTCGCAGGCCCATGGGGGCCTGAGGGTAATCAGTGTTCTTGCAGAGAATAGGGTGCCCACGCGAGGCTCCTAGATGCCCTGCCAAGCGTCCTGACGTTAAAATAATGCAGAGCAACGGCTATGGCCTCCTGAAAACTGCTGCACGCCTCCGCTTCTGCATGGCAATTCAGGGCCTTACCTCGAGACAACTGCTCACGCTGAGTGTCCCGTTAGCGACACAGCATGGTAGGATGCTAACTTTCTCCTCGAGCAGAGTGACTTCAGGTAAGAGGTCCTCGAAGAATCCTAAGCAGAGTGTTTTCTCATGGCAGCTCAGACGGGGGCCATGACGAACACTTCCATGGTACGTCGCACTGGCTAGAAATGTGGTCCTGAGGCTGTTCCGGTGCTCTGGAAACGTAGCTCTCCTTAAGGAACGAGCAGTGTGTTGCCCATCACTCGGCATACACACAGGGCCTCCGAGGGACCGACCTTTGGGCCTCGATGTTGCTCAGCAGGCCCACAGGCTTCTGGAGGTACTCACTGATCTTGGAGGGAAAATGATGCACACCCGAGGGGCCTAGGAGTCCTGAAAAGGGTACTTCCTTTCAAATAAAGCAGAACAGGGGCTTCCCTGGTGGCGCAGTGGTTGAGAATCTGCCTGCCAATGCAGGGTGCACGGGTTCGAGCACTGGTCTGGGAGGATCCCACATGCCGCGGAGCAACCGGGCCCGTGAGCCACAACTACTGAGCCTGCGCCTCTGGAGCCTGTGCTCCGCAACAAGAGAGGCCACGATAGTGAGAGGCCTACGCACCGCGATGAAGAGTGGGCCCCACTTACCGCAACTGGAGAGAGCCCTAGCACAGAAACGCAGACCCAACATAGCAATCAATCAATCAATAAATCTTAAAAAAACAATAAAAAATTTAAACAATAAAATAAGATAAAGCAGAACAGCGACTAAGACCTCATGGAAAGAGCTGCATGCCTCCCTTTCTGCGCGGCTACTCAGGGACTTACCTCGAGGCCAGTACTCACGTTGAGTTTCCCTTTAGCTCTAGAGCGTGGCAGGATGAGCTCCACCCCGGCCATCGAAGCACCCGGCTTACCTGGAGAAAACTCATTTTCTTCCCAGAGCCATGCCTACCGTGGCTAGTGGCCTGTCAACAGCAGTCAATTTCAAGTAGCTTCAAGGCAGCATGAATGGAGCTTTCAAAATGGGAAAGCAAGGCTAGTTCCATCAGGCCCCCATTTCCACAGGCACACGCAGCATACATCCCTGTGCTTTCTAACAAGTCCAAAGAGACACAGGTTACCCAGTGGTTCCTTCCCTGAATCAACTCCTCGAAGCAGGGTGTTCTGCATCTAGCGAACTGCCTCAACCAAGGAAAGCCCCAGCTAGGCCTCCGGCCCCGTGGCTCTTCAAAAGCCTGCAGTGTTACCCGAGGAACTGGGCTTTAGTTGCAGTCGGAACGCAAGACGACATTCTCCTGGAGGCAGGGTGACTTCAGGCAGGGGGTCCCAGATGGAATGCGAAGCCGAGGGTTATTCTCAGTGCACCTCAGACTAGGGCAAGGAGTCAGACTTGCACGGTATGTTGGACCTGCTAGAAAGGTGTTCTTCGACCAGTGGGAGTGCTGGGGAAATCAAGCTGTCCCAAGAAAGAGTGCAGTCTGTTGCCCTACACTCGGCATACACAGAGTGGCTCCGAAGGGCTACGGGCCTGGATGTGGCTTCGCAGGCCCATGGGGGCCTGAGGGTAATCAGTGTTCTTGCAGAGAATAGGGTGCCCACGCGAGGCTCCTAGATGCCCTGCCAAGCGTCCTGACGTTAAAATAATGCAGAGCAACGGCTATGGCCTCCTGAAAACTGCTGCACGCCTCCGCTTCTGCATGGCAATTCAGGGCCTTACCTCGAGACAACTGCTCACGCTGAGTGTCCCGTTAGCGACACAGCATGGTAGGATGCTAACTTTCTCCTCGAGCAGAGTGACTTCAGGTAAGAGGTCCTCGAAGAATCCTAAGCAGAGTGTTTTCTCATGGCAGCTCAGACGGGGGCCATGACGAACACTTCCATGGTACGTCGCACTGGCTAGAAATGTGGTCCTGAGGCTGTTCCGGTGCTCTGGAAACGTAGCTCTCCTTAAGGAACGAGCAGTGTGTTGCCCATCACTCGGCATACACACAGGGCCTCCGAGGGACCGACCTTTGGGCCTCGATGTTGCTCAGCAGGCCCACAGGCTTCTGGAGGTACTCACTGATCTTGGAGGGAAAATGATGCACACCCGAGGGGCCTAGGAGTCCTGAAAAGGGTACTTCCTTTCAAATAAAGCAGAACAGGGGCTTCCCTGGTGGTGCAGTGGTTGAAAATCTGCCTTCCAATGCAGGGTGCACGGGTTCGAGCACTGGTCTGGGAGGATCCCACATGCCGCGGAGCAACCGGGCCCGTGAGCCACAACTACTGAGCCTGCGCCTCTGGAGCCTGTGCTCCGCAACAAGAGAGGCCACGATAGTGAGAGGCCTACGCACCGCGATGAAGAGTGGCCCCCACTTACCGCAACTGGAGAGAGCCCTAGCACAGAAACGCAGACCCAACATAGCAATCAATCACTCAATCAATAAATCTTAAAAAAACAATAAAAAATTTAAACAATAAAATAAGATAAAGCAGAACAGCGACTAAGACCTCATGGAAAGAGCTGCATGCCTCCCTTTCTGCGCGGCTACTCAGGGACTTACCTCGAGGCCAGTACTCACGTTGAGTTTCCCTTTAGCTCTAGAGCGTGGCAGGATGAGCTCCACCCCGGCCATCGAAGCACCCGGCTTACCTGGAGAAAACTCATTTTCTTCCCAGAGCCATGCCTACAGTGGTTCCTTCCCTGAATCAACTCCTCGAAGCAGGGTGTTCTGCATCTAGCGAACTGCCTCAACCAAGGAAAGCCCCAGCTAGGCCTCCGGCCCTGTGGCTCTTCAAAAGCCTGCAGTGTTACCCGAGGAACTGGGCTTTAGTTGCAGTCGGAACGCAAGACGACATTCTCCTGGAGGCAGGGTGACTTCAGGCAGGGGGTCCCAGATGGAATGCGAAGCCGAGGGTTATTCTCAGTGCACCTCAGACTAGGGCAAGGAGTCAGACTTGCACGGTATGTTGGACCTGCTAGAAAGGTGTTCTTCGACCAGTGGGAGTGCTGGGGAAATCAAGCTGTCCCAAGAAAGAGTGCAGTCTGTTGCCCTACACTCGGCATACACAGAGTGGCTCCGAAGGGCTACGGGCCTGGATGTGGCTTTGCAGGCCCATGGGGGCCTGAGGGTAATCAGTGTTCTTGCAGAGAATAGGGTGCCCACGCGAGGCTCCTAGATGCCCTGCCAAGCGTCCTGACGTTAAAATAATGCAGAGCAACGGCTATGGCCTCCTGAAAACTGCTGCACGCCTCCGCTTCTGCATGGCAATTCAGGGCCTTACCTCGAGACAACTGCTCACGCTGAGTGTCCCGTTAGCGACACAGCATGGTAGGATGCTAACTTTCTCCTCGAGCAGAGTGACTTCAGGTAAGAGGTCCTCGAAGAATCCTAAGCAGAGTGTTTTCTCATGGCAGCTCAGACGGGGGCCATGACGAACACTTCCATGGTACGTCGCACTGGCTAGAAATGTGGTCCTGAGGCTGTTCCGGTGCTCTGGAAACGTAGCTCTCCTTAAGGAACGAGCAGTGTGTTGCCCATCACTCGGCATACACACAGGGCCTCCGAGGGACCGACCTTTGGGCCTCGATGTTGCTCAGCAGGCCCACAGGCTTCTGGAGGTACTCACTGATCTTGGAGGGAAAATGATGCACACCCGAGGGGCCTAGGAGTCCTGAAAAGGGTACTTCCTTTCAAATAAAGCAGAACAGGGGCTTCCCTGGTGGCGCAGTGGTTGAGAATCTGCCTGCCAATGCAGGGTGCACGGGTTCGAGCACTGGTCTGGGAGGATCCCACATGCCGCGGAGCAACCGGGCCCGTGAGCCACAACTACTGAGCCTGCGCCTCTGGAGCCTGTGCTCCGCAACAAGAGAGGCCACGATAGTGAGAGGCCTACGCACCGCGATGAAGAGTGGGCCCCACTTACCGCAACTGGAGAGAGCCCTAGCACAGAAACGCAGACCCAACATAGCAATCAATCACTCAATCAATAAATCTTAAAAAAACAATAAAAAATTTAAACAATAAAATAAGATAAAGCAGAACAGCGACTAAGACCTCATGGAAAGAGCTGCATGCCTCCCTTTCTGCGCGGCTACTCAGGGACTTACCTCGAGGCCAGTACTCACGTTGAGTTTCCCTTTAGCTCTAGAGCGTGGCAGGATGAGCTGCACCCCGGCCATCGAAGCACCCGGCTTACCTGGAGAAAACTCATTTTCTTCCCAGAGCCATGCCTACAGTGGTTCCTTCCCTGAATCAACTCCTCGAAGCAGGGTGTTCTGCATCTAGCGAACTGCCTCAACCAAGGAAAGCCCCAGCTAGGCCTCCGGCCCTGTGGCTCTTCAAAAGCCTGCAGTGTTACCCGAGGAACTGGGCTTTAGTTGCAGTCGGAACGCAAGACGACATTCTCCTGGAGGCAGGGTGACTTCAGGCAGGGGGTCCCAGATGGAATGCGAAGCCGAGGGTTATTCTCAGTGCACCTCAGACTAGGGCAAGGAGTCAGACTTGCACGGTATGTTGGACCTGCTAGAAAGGTGTTCTTCGACCAGTGGGAGTGCTGGGGAAATCAAGCTGTCCCAAGAAAGAGTGCAGTCTGTTGCCCTACACTCGGCATACACAGAGTGGCTCCGAAGGGCTACGGGCCTGGATGTGGCTTCGCAGGCCCATGGGGGCCTGAGGGTAATCAGTGTTCTTGCAGAGAATAGGGTGCCCACGCGAGGCTCCTAGATGCCCTGCCAAGCGTCCTGACGTTAAAATAATGCAGAGCAACGGCTATGGCCTCCTGAAAACTGCTGCACGCCTCCGCTTCTGCATGGCAATTCAGGGCCTTACCTCGAGACAACTGCTCACGCTGAGTGTCCCGTTAGCGACACAGCATGGTAGGATGCTAACTTTCTCCTCGAGCAGAGTGACTTCAGGTAAGAGGTCCTCGAAGAATCCTAAGCAGAGTGTTTTCTCATGGCAGCTCAGACGGGGGCCATGACGAACACTTCCATGGTACGTCGCACTGGCTAGAAATGTGGTCCTGAGGCTGTTCCGGTGCTCTGGAAACGTAGCTCTCCTTAAGGAACGAGCAGTGTGTTGCCCATCACTCGGCATACACACAGGGCCTCCGAGGGACCGACCTTTGGGCCTCGATGTTGCTCAGCAGGCCCACAGGCTTCTGGAGGTACTCACTGATCTTGGAGGGAAAATGATGCACACCCGAGGGGCCTAGGAGTCCTGAAAAGGGTACTTCCTTTCAAATAAAGCAGAACAGGGGCTTCCCTGGTGGCACAGTGGTTGAGAATCTGCCTGCCAATGCAGGGTGCACGGGTTCGAGCACTGGTCTGGGAGGATCCCACATGCCGCGGAGCAACCGGGCCCGTGAGCCACAACTACTGAGCCTGCGCCTCTGGAGCCTGTGCTCCGCAACAAGAGAGGCCACGATAGTGAGAGGCCTACGCACCGCGATGAAGAGTGGGCCCCACTTACCGCAACTGGAGAGAGCCCTAGCACAGAAACGCAGACCCAACATAGCAATCAATCACTCAATCAATAAATCTTAAAAAAACAATAAAAAATTTAAACAATAAAATAAGATAAAGCAGAACAGCGACTAAGACCTCATGGAAAGAGCTGCATGCCTCCCTTTCTGCGCGGCTACTCAGGGACTTACCTCGAGGCCAGTACTCACGTTGAGTTTCCCTTTAGCTCTAGAGCGTGGCAGGATGAGCTCCACCCCGGCCATCGAAGCACCCGGCTTACCTGGAGAAAACTCATTTTCTTCCCAGAGCCATGCCTACAGTGGTTCCTTCCCTGAATCAACTCCTCGAAGCAGGGTGTTCTGCATCTAGCGAACTGCCTCAACCAAGGAAAGCCCCAGCTAGGCCTCCGGCCCCGTGGCTCTTCAAAAGCCTGCAGTGTTACCCGAGGAACTGGGCTTTAGTTGCAGTCGGAACGCAAGATGACATTCTCCTGGAGGCAGGGTGACTTCAGGCAGGGGGTCCCAGATGGAATGCGAAGCCGAGGGTTATTCTCAGTGCACCTCAGACTAGGGCAAGGAGTCAGACTTGCACGGTATGTTGGACCTGCTAGAAAGGTGTTCTTCGACCAGTGGGAGTGCTGGGGAAATCAAGCTGTCCCAAGAAAGAGCGCAGTCTGTTGCCCTACACTCGGCATACACAGAGTGGCTCTGAAGGGCTACGGGCCTGGATGTGGCTTCGCAGGCCCATGGGGGCCTGAGGGTAATCAGTGTTCTTGCAGAGAATAGGGTGCCCACGCGAGGCTCCTAGATGCCCTGCCAAGCGTCCTGACGTTAAAATAATGCAGAGCAACGGCTATGGCCTCCTGAAAACTGCTGCACGCCTCCGCTTCTGCATGGCAATTCAGGGCCTTACCTCGAGACAACTGCTCACGCTGAGTGTCCCGTTAGCGACACAGCATGGTAGGATGCTAACTTTCTCCTCGAGCAGAGTGACTTCAGGTAAGAGGTCCTCGAAGAATCCTAAGCAGAGTGTTTTCTCATGGCAGCTCAGACGGGGGCCATGACGAACACTTCCATGGTACGTCGCACTGGCTAGAAATGTGGTCCTGAGGCTGTTCCGGTGCTCTGGAAACGTAGCTCTCCTTAAGGAACGAGCAGTGTGTTGCCCATCACTCGGCATACACACAGGGCCTCCGAGGGACCGACCTTTGGGCCTCGATGTTGCTCAGCAGGCCCACAGGCTTCTGGAGGTACTCACTGATCTTGGAGGGAAAATGATGCACACCCGAGGGGCCTAGGAGTCCTGAAAAGGGTACTTCCTTTCAAATAAAGCAGAACAGGGGCTTCCCTGGTGGCGCAGTGGTTGAGAATCTGCCTGCCAATGCAGGGTGCACGGGTTCGAGCACTGGTCTGGGAGGATCCCACATGCCGCGGAGCAACCGGGCCCATGAGCCACAACTACTGAGCCTGCGCCTCTGGAGCCTGTGCTCCGCAACAAGAGAGGCCACGATAGTGAGAGGCCTACGCACCGCGATGAAGAGTGGCCCCCACTTACCGCAACTGGAGAGAGCCCTAGCACAGAAACGCAGACCCAACATAGCAATCAATCACTCAATCAATAAATCTTAAAAAAACAATAAAAAATTTAAACAATAAAATAAGATAAAGCAGAACAGCGACTAAGACCTCATGGAAAGAGCTGCATGCCTCCCTTTCTGCGCGGCTACTCAGGGACTTACCTCGAGGCCAGTACTCACGTTGAGTTTCCCTTTAGCTCTAGAGTGTGGCAGGATGAGCTCCACCCCGGCCATCGAAGCACCCGGCTTACCTGGAGAAAACTCATTTTCTTCCCAGAGCCATGCCTACAGTGGTTCCTTCCCTGAATCAACTCCTCGAAGCAGGGTGTTCTGCATCTAGCGAACTGCCTCAACCAAGGAAAGCCCCAGCTAGGCCTCCGGCCCCGTGGCTCTTCAAAAGCCTGCAGTGTTACCCGAGGAACTGGGCTTTAGTTGCAGTCGGAACGCAAGATGACATTCTCCTGGAGGCAGGGTGACTTCAGGCAGGGGGTCCCAGATGGAATGCGAAGCCGAGGGTTATTCTCAGTGCACCTCAGACTAGGGCAAGGAGTCAGACTTGCACGGTATGTTGGACCTGCTAGAAAGGTGTTCTTCGACCAGTGGGAGTGCTGGGGAAATCAAGCTGTCCCAAGAAAGAGCGCAGTCTGTTGCCCTACACTCGGCATACACAGAGTGGCTCTGAAGGGCTACGGGCCTGGATGTGGCTTCGCAGGCCCATGGGGGCCTGAGGGTAATCAGTGTTCTTGCAGAGAATAGGGTACCCACGCGAGGCTCCTAGATGCCCTGCCAAGCGTCCTGACGTTAAAATAATGCAGAGCAACGGCTATGGCCTCCTGAAAACTGCTGCACGCCTCCGCTTCTGCATGGCAATTCAGGGCCTTACCTCGAGACAACTGCTCACGCTGAGTGTCCCGTTAGCGACACAGCATGGTAGGATGCTAACTTTCTCCTCGAGCAGAGTGACTTCAGGTAAGAGGTCCTCGAAGAATCCTAAGCAGAGTGTTTTCTCATGGCAGCTCAGACGGGGGCCATGACGAACACTTCCATGGTACGTCGCACTGGCTAGAAATGTGGTCCTGAGGCTGTTCCGGTGCTCTGGAAACGTAGCTCTCCTTAAGGAACGAGCAGTGTGTTGCCCATCACTCGGCATACACACAGGGCCTCCGAGGGACCGACCTTTGGGCCTCGATGTTGCTCAGCAGGCCCACAGGCTTCTGGAGGTACTCACTGATCTTGGAGGGAAAATGATGCACACCCGAGGGGCCTAGGAGTCCTGAAAAGGGTACTTCCTTTCAAATAAAGCAGAACAGGGGCTTCCCTGGTGGCGCAGTGGTTGAGAATCTGCCTGCCAATGCAGGGTGCACGGGTTCGAGCACTGGTCTGGGAGGATCCCACATGCCGCGGAGCAACCGGGCCCATGAGCCACAACTACTGAGCCTGCGCCTCTGGAGCCTGGGCTCCGCAACAAGAGAGGCCACGATAGTGAGAGGCCTACGCACCGCGATGAAGAGTGGCCCCCACTTACCGCAACTGGAGAGAGCCCTAGCACAGAAACGCAGACCCAACATAGCAATCAATCACTCAATCAATAAATCTTAAAAAAACAATAAAAAATTTAAACAATAAAATAAGATAAAGCAGAACAGCGACTAAGACCTCATGGAAAGAGCTGCATGCCTCCCTTTCTGCGCGGCTACTCAGGGACTTACCTCGAGGCCAGTACTCACGTTGAGTTTCCCTTTAGCTCTAGAGCGTGGCAGGATGAGCTCCACCCCGGCCATCGAAGCACCCGGCTTACCTGGAGAAAACTCATTTTCTTCCCAGAGCCATGCCTACAGTGGTTCCTTCCCTGAATCAACTCCTCGAAGCAGGGTGTTCTGCATCTAGCGAACTGCCTCAACCAAGGAAAGCCCCAGCTAGGCCTCCGGCCCCGTGGCTCTTCAAAAGCCTGCAGTGTTACCCGAGGAACTGGGCTTTAGTTGCAGTCGGAACGCAAGACGACATTCTCCTGGAGGCAGGGTGACTTCAGGCAGGGGGTCCCAGATGGAATGCGAAGCCGAGGGTTATTCTCAGTGCACCTCAGACTAGGGCAAGGAGTCAGACTTGCACGGTATGTTGGACCTGCTAGAAAGGTGTTCTTCGACCAGTGGGAGTGCTGGGGAAATCAAGCTGTCCCAAGAAAGAGTGCAGTCTGTTGCCCTACACTCGCCATACACAGAGTGGCTCCGAAGGGCTACGGGCCTGGATGTGGCTTCGCAGGCCCATGGGGGCCTGAGGGTAATCAGTGTTCTTGCAGAGAATAGGGTGCCCACGCGAGGCTCCTAGATGCCCTGCCAAGCGTCCTGACGTTAAAATAATGCAGAGCAACGGCTATGGCCTCCTGAAAACTGCTGCACGCCTCCGCTTCTGCATGGCAATTCAGGGCCTTACCTCGAGACAACTGCTCACGCTGAGTGTCCCGTTAGCGACACAGCATGGTAGGATGCTAACTTTCTCCTCGAGCAGAGTGACTTCAGGTAAGAGGTCCTCGAAGAATCCTAAGCAGAGTGTTTTCTCATGGCAGCTCAGACGGGGGCCATGACGAACACTTCCATGGTACGTCGCACTGGCTAGAAATGTGGTCCTGAGGCTGTTCCGGTGCTCTGGAAACGTAGCTCTCCTTAAGGAACGAGCAGTGTGTTGCCCATCACTCGGCATACACACAGGGCCTCCGAGGGACCGACCTTTGGGCCTCGATGTTGCTCAGCAGGCCCACAGGCTTCTGGAGGTACTCACTGATCTTGGAGGGAAAATGATGCACACCCGAGGGGCCTAGGAGTCCTGAAAAGGGTACTTCCTTTCAAATAAAGCAGAACAGGGGCTTCCCTGGTGGCGCAGTGGTTGAGAATCTGCCTGCCAATGCAGGGTGCACGGGTTCGAGCACTGGTCTGGGAGGATCCCACATGCCGCGGAGCAACCGGGCCCGTGAGCCACAACTACTGAGCCTGCGCCTCTGGAGCCTGTGCTCCGCAACAAGAGAGGCCACGATAGTGAGAGGCCTACGCACCGCGATGAAGAGTGGGCCCCACTTACCGCAACTGGAGAGAGCCCTAGCACAGAAACGCAGACCCAACATAGCAATCAATCACTCAATCAATAAATCTTAAAAAAACAATAAAAAATTTAAACAATAAAATAAGATAAAGCAGAACAGCGACTAAGACCTCATGGAAAGAGCTGCATGCCTCCCTTTCTGCGCGGCTACTCAGGGACTTACCTCGAGGCCAGTACTCACGTTGAGTTTCCCTTTAGCTCTAGAGCGTGGCAGGATGAGCTCCACCCCGGCCATCGAAGCACCCGGCTTACCTGGAGAAAACTCATTTTCTTCCCAGAGCCATGCCTACAGTGGTTCCTTCCCTGAATCAACTCCTCGAAGCAGGGTGTTCTGCATCTAGCGAACTGCCTCAACCAAGGAAAGCCCCAGCTAGGCCTCCGGCCCCGTGGCTCTTCAAAAGCCTGCAGTGTTACCCGAGGAACTGGGCTTTAGTTGCAGTCGGAACGCAAGATGACATTCTCCTGGAGGCAGGGTGACTTCAGGCAGGGGGTCCCAGATGGAATGCGAAGCCGAGGGTTATTCTCAGTGCACCTCAGACTAGGGCAAGGAGTCAGACTTGCACGGTATGTTGGACCTGCTAGAAAGGTGTTCTTCGACCAGTGGGAGTGCTGGGGAAATCAAGCTGTCCCAAGAAAGAGCGCAGTCTGTTGCCCTACACTCGGCATACACAGAGTGGCTCTGAAGGGCTACGGGCCTGGATGTGGCTTCGCAGGCCCATGGGGGCCTGAGGGTAATCAGTGTTCTTGCAGAGAATAGGGTGCCCACGCGAGGCTCCTAGATGCCCTGCCAAGCGTCCTGACGTTAAAATAATGCAGAGCAACGGCTATGGCCTCCTGAAAACTGCTGCACGCCTCCGCTTCTGCATGGCAATTCAGGGCCTTACCTCGAGACAACTGCTCACGCTGAGTGTCCCGTTAGCGACACAGCATGGTAGGATGCTAACTTTCTCCTCGAGCAGAGTGACTTCAGGTAAGAGGTCCTCGAAGAATCCTAAGCAGAGTGTTTTCTCATGGCAGCTCAGACGGGGGCCATGACGAACACTTCCATGGTACGTCGCACTGGCTAGAAATGTGGTCCTGAGGCTGTTCCGGTGCTCTGGAAACGTAGCTCTCCTTAAGGAACGAGCAGTGTGTTGCCCATCACTCGGCATACACACAGGGCCTCCGAGGGACCGACCTTTGGGCCTCGATGTTGCTCAGCAGGCCCACAGGCTTCTGGAGGTACTCACTGATCTTGGAGGGAAAATGATGCACACCCGAGGGGCCTAGGAGTCCTGAAAAGGGTACTTCCTTTCAAATAAAGCAGAACAGGGGCTTCCCTGGTGGCGCAGTGGTTGAGAATCTGCCTGCCAATGCAGGGTGCACGGGTTCGAGCACTGGTCTGGGAGGATCCCACATGCCGCGGAGCAACCGGGCCCATGAGCCACAACTACTGAGCCTGCGCCTCTGGAGCCTGTGCTCCGCAACAAGAGAGGCCACGATAGTGAGAGGCCTACGCACCGCGATGAAGAGTGGCCCCCACTTACCGCAACTGGAGAGAGCCCTAGCACAGAAACGCAGACCCAACATAGCAATCAATCACTCAATCAATAAATCTTAAAAAAACAATAAAAAATTTAAACAATAAAATAAGATAAAGCAGAACAGCGACTAAGACCTCATGGAAAGAGCTGCATGCCTCCCTTTCTGCGCGGCTACTCAGGGACTTACCTCGAGGCCAGTACTCACGTTGAGTTTCCCTTTAGCTCTAGAGTGTGGCAGGATGAGCTCCACCCCGGCCATCGAAGCACCCGGCTTACCTGGAGAAAACTCATTTTCTTCCCAGAGCCATGCCTACAGTGGTTCCTTCCCTGAATCAACTCCTCGAAGCAGGGTGTTCTGCATCTAGCGAACTGCCTCAACCAAGGAAAGCCCCAGCTAGGCCTCCGGCCCCGTGGCTCTTCAAAAGCCTGCAGTGTTACCCGAGGAACTGGGCTTTAGTTGCAGTCGGAACGCAAGATGACATTCTCCTGGAGGCAGGGTGACTTCAGGCAGGGGGTCCCAGATGGAATGCGAAGCCGAGGGTTATTCTCAGTGCACCTCAGACTAGGGCAAGGAGTCAGACTTGCACGGTATGTTGGACCTGCTAGAAAGGTGTTCTTCGACCAGTGGGAGTGCTGGGGAAATCAAGCTGTCCCAAGAAAGAGCGCAGTCTGTTGCCCTACACTCGGCATACACAGAGTGGCTCTGAAGGGCTACGGGCCTGGATGTGGCTTCGCAGGCCCATGGGGGCCTGAGGGTAATCAGTGTTCTTGCAGAGAATAGGGTACCCACGCGAGGCTCCTAGATGCCCTGCCAAGCGTCCTGACGTTAAAATAATGCAGAGCAACGGCTATGGCCTCCTGAAAACTGCTACACGCCTCCGCTTCTGCATGGCAATTCAGGGCCTTACCTCGAGACAACTGCTCACGCTGAGTGTCCCGTTAGCGACACAGCATGGTAGGATGCTAACTTTCTCCTCGAGCAGAGTGACTTCAGGTAAGAGGTCCTCGAAGAATCCTAAGCAGAGTGTTTTCTCATGGCAGCTCAGACGGGGGCCATGACGAACACTTCCATGGTACGTCGCACTGGCTAGAAATGTGGTCCTGAGGCTGTTCCGGTGCTCTGGAAACGTAGCTCTCCTTAAGGAACGAGCAGTGTGTTGCCCATCACTCGGCATACACACAGGGCCTCCGAGGGACCGACCTTTGGGCCTCGATGTTGCTCAGCAGGCCCACAGGCTTCTGGAGGTACTCACTGATCTTGGAGGGAAAATGATGCACACCCGAGGGGCCTAGGAGTCCTGAAAAGGGTACTTCCTTTCAAATAAAGCAGAACAGGGGCTTCCCTGGTGGCGCAGTGGTTGAGAATCTGCCTGCCAATGCAGGGTGCACGGGTTCGAGCACTGGTCTGGGAGGATCCCACATGCCGCGGAGCAACCGGGCCCATGAGCCACAACTACTGAGCCTGCGCCTCTGGAGCCTGGGCTCCGCAACAAGAGAGGCCACGATAGTGAGAGGCCTACGCACCGCGATGAAGAGTGGCCCCCACTTACCGCAACTGGAGAGAGCCCTAGCACAGAAACGCAGACCCAACATAGCAATCAATCACTCAATCAATAAATCTTAAAAAAACAATAAAAAATTTAAACAATAAAATAAGATAAAGCAGAACAGCGACTAAGACCTCATGGAAAGAGCTGCATGCCTCCCTTTCTGCGCGGCTACTCAGGGACTTACCTCGAGGCCAGTACTCACGTTGAGTTTCCCTTTAGCTCTAGAGCGTGGCAGGATGAGCTCCACCCCGGCCATCGAAGCACCCGGCTTACCTGGAGAAAACTCATTTTCTTCCCAGAGCCATGCCTACAGTGGTTCCTTCCCTGAATCAACTCCTCGAAGCAGGGTGTTCTGCATCTAGCGAACTGCCTCAACCAAGGAAAGCCCCAGCTAGGCCTCCGGCCCCGTGGCTCTTCAAAAGCCTGCAGTGTTACCCGAGGAACTGGGCTTTAGTTGCAGTCGGAACGCAAGACGACATTCTCCTGGAGGCAGGGTGACTTCAGGCAGGGGGTCCCAGATGGAATGCGAAGCCGAGGGTTATTCTCAGTGCACCTCAGACTAGGGCAAGGAGTCAGACTTGCACGGTATGTTGGACCTGCTAGAAAGGTGTTCTTCGACCAGTGGGAGTGCTGGGGAAATCAAGCTGTCCCAAGAAAGAGTGCAGTCTGTTGCCCTACACTCGGCATACACAGAGTGGCTCCGAAGGGCTACGGGCCTGGATGTGGCTTCGCAGGCCCATGGGGGCCTGAGGGTAATCAGTGTTCTTGCAGAGAATAGGGTGCCCACGCGAGGCTCCTAGATGCCCTGCCAAGCGTCCTGACGTTAAAATAATGCAGAGCAACGGCTATGGCCTCCTGAAAACTGCTGCACGCCTCCGCTTCTGCATGGCAATTCAGGGCCTTACCTCGAGACAACTGCTCACGCTGAGTGTCCCGTTAGCGACACAGCATGGTAGGATGCTAACTTTCTCCTCGAGCAGAGTGACTTCAGGTAAGAGGTCCTCGAAGAATCCTAAGCAGAGTGTTTTCTCATGGCAGCTCAGACGGGGGCCATGACGAACACTTCCATGGTACGTCGCACTGGCTAGAAATGTGGTCCTGAGGCTGTTCCGGTGCTCTGGAAACGTAGCTCTCCTTAAGGAACGAGCAGTGTGTTGCCCATCACTCGGCATACACACAGGGCCTCCGAGGGACCGACCTTTGGGCCTCGATGTTGCTCAGCAGGCCCACAGGCTTCTGGAGGTACTCACTGATCTTGGAGGGAAAATGATGCACACCCGAGGGGCCTAGGAGTCCTGAAAAGGGTACTTCCTTTCAAATAAAGCAGAACAGGGGCTTCCCTGGTGGCGCAGTGGTTGAGAATCTGCCTGCCAATGCAGGGTGCACGGGTTCGAGCACTGGTCTGGGAGGATCCCACATGCCGCGGAGCAACCGGGCCCGTGAGCCACAACTACTGAGCCTGCGCCTCTGGAGCCTGTGCTCCGCAACAAGAGAGGCCACGATAGTGAGAGGCCTACGCACCGCGATGAAGAGTGGCCCCCACTTACCGCAACTGGAGAGAGCCCTAGCACAGAAACGCAGACCCAACATAGCAATCAATCACTCAATCAATAAATCTTAAAAAAACAATAAAAAATTTAAACAATAAAATAAGATAAAGCAGAACAGCGACTAAGACCTCATGGAAAGAGCTGCATGCCTCCCTTTCTGCGCGGCTACTCAGGGACTTACCTCGAGGCCAGTACTCACATTGAGTTTCCCTTTAGCTCTAGAGCGTGGCAGGATGAGCTCCACCCCGGCCATCGAAGCACCCGGCTTACCTGGAGAAAACTCATTTTCTTCCCAGAGCCATGCCTACAGTGGTTCCTTCCCTGAATCAACTCCTCGAAGCAGGGTGTTCTGCATCTAGCGAACTGCCTCAACCAAGGAAAGCCCCAGCTAGGCCTCCGGCCCTGTGGCTCTTCAAAAGCCTGCAGTGTTACCCGAGGAACTGGGCTTTAGTTGCAGTCGGAACGCAAGACGACATTCTCCTGGAGGCAGGGTGACTTCAGGCAGGGGGTCCCAGATGGAATGCGAAGCCGAGGGTTATTCTCAGTGCACCTCAGACTAGGGCAAGGAGTCAGACTTGCACGGTATGTTGGACCTGCTAGAAAGGTGTTCTTCGACCAGTGGGAGTGCTGGGGAAATCAAGCTGTCCCAAGAAAGAGTGCAGTCTGTTGCCCTACACTCGGCATACACAGAGTGGCTCCGAAGGGCTACGGGCCTGGATGTGGCTTCGCAGGCCCATGGGGGCCTGAGGGTAATCAGTGTTCTTGCAGAGAATAGGGTGCCCACGCGAGGCTCCTAGATGCCCTGCCAAGCGTCCTGACGTTAAAATAATGCAGAGCAACGGCTATGGCCTCCTGAAAACTGCTGCACGCCTCCGCTTCTGCATGGCAATTCAGGGCCTTACCTCGAGACAACTGCTCACGCTGAGTGTCCCGTTAGCGACACAGCATGGTAGGATGCTAACTTTCTCCTCGAGCAGAGTGACTTCAGGTAAGAGGTCCTCGAAGAATCCTAAGCAGAGTGTTTTCTCATGGCAGCTCAGACGGGGGCCATGACGAACACTTCCATGGTACGTCGCACTGGCTAGAAATGTGGTCCTGAGGCTGTTCCGGTGCTCTGGAAACGTAGCTCTCCTTAAGGAACGAGCAGTGTGTTGCCCATCACTCGGCATACACACAGGGCCTCCGAGGGACCGACCTTTGGGCCTCGATGTTGCTCAGCAGGCCCACAGGCTTCTGGAGGTACTCACTGATCTTGGAGGGAAAATGATGCACACCCGAGGGGCCTAGGAGTCCTGAAAAGGGTACTTCCTTTCAAATAAAGCAGAACAGGGGCTTCCCTGGTGGCGCAGTGGTTGAGAATCTGCCTGCCAATGCAGGGTGCACGGGTTCGAGCACTGGTCTGGGAGGATCCCACATGCCGCGGAGCAACCGGGCCCGTGAGCCACAACTACTGAGCCTGCGCCTCTGGAGCCTGTGCTCCGCAACAAGAGAGGCCACGATAGTGAGAGGCCTACGCACCGCGATGAAGAGTGGGCCCCACTTACCGCAACTGGAGAGAGCCCTAGCACAGAAACGCAGACCCAACATAGCAATCAATCAATCAATAAATCTTAAAAAAACAATAAAAAATTTAAACAATAAAATAAGATAAAGCAGAACAGCGACTAAGACCTCATGGAAAGAGCTGCATGCCTCCCTTTCTGCGCGGCTACTCAGGGACTTACCTCGAGGCCAGTACTCACGTTGAGTTTCCCTTTAGCTCTAGAGCGTGGCAGGATGAGCTCCACCCCGGCCATCGAAGCACCCGGCTTACCTGGAGAAAACTCATTTTCTTCCCAGAGCCATGCCTACCGTGGCTAGTGGCCTGTCAACAGCAGTCAATTTCAAGTAGCTTCAAGGCAGCATGAATGGAGCTTTCAAAATGGGAAAGCAAGGCTAGTTCCATCAGGCCCCCATTTCCACGGGCACACGCAGCATACATCCCTGTGCTTTCTAACAAGTCCAAAGAGACACAGGTTACCCAGTGGTTCCTTCCCTGAATCAACTCCTCGAAGCAGGGTGTTCTGCATCTAGCGAACTGCCTCAACCAAGGAAAGCCCCAGCTAGGCCTCCGGCCCCGTGGCTCTTCAAAAGCCTGCAGTGTTACCCGAGGAACTGGGCTTTAGTTGCAGTCGGAACGCAAGACGACATTCTCCTGGAGGCAGGGTGACTTCAGGCAGGGGGTCCCAGATGGAATGCGAAGCCGAGGGTTATTCTCAGTGCACCTCAGACTAGGGCAAGGAGTCAGACTTGCACGGTATGTTGGACCTGCTAGAAAGGTGTTCTTCGACCAGTGGGAGTGCTGGGGAAATCAAGCTGTCCCAAGAAAGAGTGCAGTCTGTTGCCCTACACTCGGCATACACAGAGTGGCTCCGAAGGGCTACGGGCCTGGATGTGGCTTCGCAGGCCCATGGGGGCCTGAGGGTAATCAGTGTTCTTGCAGAGAATAGGGTGCCCACGCGAGGCTCCTAGATGCCCTGCCAAGCGTCCTGACGTTAAAATAATGCAGAGCAACGGCTATGGCCTCCTGAAAACTGCTGCACGCCTCCGCTTCTGCATGGCAATTCAGGGCCTTACCTCGAGACAACTGCTCACGCTGAGTGTCCCGTTAGCGACACAGCATGGTAGGATGCTAACTTTCTCCTCGAGCAGAGTGACTTCAGGTAAGAGGTCCTCGAAGAATCCTAAGCAGAGTGTTTTCTCATGGCAGCTCAGACGGGGGCCATGACGAACACTTCCATGGTACGTCGCACTGGCTAGAAATGTGGTCCTGAGGCTGTTCCGGTGCTCTGGAAACGTAGCTCTCCTTAAGGAACGAGCAGTGTGTTGCCCATCACTCGGCATACACACAGGGCCTCCGAGGGACCGACCTTTGGGCCTCGATGTTGCTCAGCAGGCCCACAGGCTTCTGGAGGTACTCACTGATCTTGGAGGGAAAATGATGCACACCCGAGGGGCCTAGGAGTCCTGAAAAGGGTACTTCCTTTCAAATAAAGCAGAACAGGGGCTTCCCTGGTGGTGCAGTGGTTGAAAATCTGCCTTCCAATGCAGGGTGCACGGGTTCGAGCACTGGTCTGGGAGGATCCCACATGCCGCGGAGCAACCGGGCCCGTGAGCCACAACTACTGAGCCTGCGCCTCTGGAGCCTGGGCTCCGCAACAAGAGAGGCCACGATAGTGAGAGGCCTACGCACCGCGATGAAGAGTGGCCCCCACTTACCGCAACTGGAGAGAGCCCTAGCACAGAAACGCAGACCCAACATAGCAATCAATCACTCAATCAATAAATCTTAAAAAAACAATAAAAAATTTAAACAATAAAATAAGATAAAGCAGAACAGCGACTAAGACCTCATGGAAAGAGCTGCATGCCTCCCTTTCTGCGCGGCTACTCAGGGACTTACCTCGAGGCCAGTACTCACGTTGAGTTTCCCTTTAGCTCTAGAGCGTGGCAGGATGAGCTCCACCCCGGCCATCGAAGCACCCGGCTTACCTGGAGAAAACTCATTTTCTTCCCAGAGCCATGCCTACAGTGGTTCCTTCCCTGAATCAACTCCTCGAAGCAGGGTGTTCTGCATCTAGCGAACTGCCTCAACCAAGGAAAGCCCCAGCTAGGCCTCCGGCCCTGTGGCTCTTCAAAAGCCTGCAGTGTTACCCGAGGAACTGGGCTTTAGTTGCAGTCGGAACGCAAGACGACATTCTCCTGGAGGCAGGGTGACTTCAGGCAGGGGGTCCCAGATGGAATGCGAAGCCGAGGGTTATTCTCAGTGCACCTCAGACTAGGGCAAGGAGTCAGACTTGCACGGTATGTTGGACCTGCTAGAAAGGTGTTCTTCGACCAGTGGGAGTGCTGGGGAAATCAAGCTGTCCCAAGAAAGAGTGCAGTCTGTTGCCCTACACTCGGCATACACAGAGTGGCTCCGAAGGGCTACGGGCCTGGATGTGGCTTTGCAGGCCCATGGGGGCCTGAGGGTAATCAGTGTTCTTGCAGAGAATAGGGTGCCCACGCGAGGCTCCTAGATGCCCTGCCAAGCGTCCTGACGTTAAAATAATGCAGAGCAACGGCTATGGCCTCCTGAAAACTGCTGCACGCCTCCGCTTCTGCATGGCAATTCAGGGCCTTACCTCGAGACAACTGCTCACGCTGAGTGTCCCGTTAGCGACACAGCATGGTAGGATGCTAACTTTCTCCTCGAGCAGAGTGACTTCAGGTAAGAGGTCCTCGAAGAATCCTAAGCAGAGTGTTTTCTCATGGCAGCTCAGACGGGGGCCATGACGAACACTTCCATGGTACGTCGCACTGGCTAGAAATGTGGTCCTGAGGCTGTTCCGGTGCTCTGGAAACGTAGCTCTCCTTAAGGAACGAGCAGTGTGTTGCCCATCACTCGGCATACACACAGGGCCTCCGAGGGACCGACCTTTGGGCCTCGATGTTGCTCAGCAGGCCCACAGGCTTCTGGAGGTACTCACTGATCTTGGAGGGAAAATGATGCACACCCGAGGGGCCTAGGAGTCCTGAAAAGGGTACTTCCTTTCAAATAAAGCAGAACAGGGGCTTCCCTGGTGGCGCAGTGGTTGAGAATCTGCCTGCCAATGCAGGGTGCACGGGTTCGAGCACTGGTCTGGGAGGATCCCACATGCCGCGGAGCAACCGGGCCCGTGAGCCACAACTACTGAGCCTGCGCCTCTGGAGCCTGTGCTCCGCAACAAGAGAGGCCACGATAGTGAGAGGCCTACGCACCGCGATGAAGAGTGGGCCCCACTTACCGCAACTGGAGAGAGCCCTAGCACAGAAACGCAGACCCAACATAGCAATCAATCAATCAATAAATCTTAAAAAAACAATAAAAAATTTAAACAATAAAATAAGATAAAGCAGAACAGCGACTAAGACCTCATGGAAAGAGCTGCATGCCTCCCTTTCTGCGCGGCTACTCAGGGACTTACCTCGAGGCCAGTACTCACGTTGAGTTTCCCTTTAGCTCTAGAGCGTGGCAGGATGAGCTCCACCCCGGCCATCGAAGCACCCGGCTTACCTGGAGAAAACTCATTTTCTTCCCAGAGCCATGCCTACCGTGGCTAGTGGCCTGTCAACAGCAGTCAATTTCAAGTAGCTTCAAGGCAGCATGAATGGAGCTTTCAAAATGGGAAAGCAAGGCTAGTTCCATCAGGCCCCCATTTCCACGGGCACACGCAGCATACATCCCTGTGCTTTCTAACAAGTCCAAAGAGACACAGGTTACCCAGTGGTTCCTTCCCTGAATCAACTCCTCGAAGCAGGGTGTTCTGCATCTAGCGAACTGCCTCAACCAAGGAAAGCCCCAGCTAGGCCTCCGGCCCCGTGGCTCTTCAAAAGCCTGCAGTGTTACCCGAGGAACTGGGCTTTAGTTGCAGTCGGAACGCAAGACGACATTCTCCTGGAGGCAGGGTGACTTCAGGCAGGGGGTCCCAGATGGAATGCGAAGCCGAGGGTTATTCTCAGTGCACCTCAGACTAGGGCAAGGAGTCAGACTTGCACGGTATGTTGGACCTGCTAGAAAGGTGTTCTTCGACCAGTGGGAGTGCTGGGGAAATCAAGCTGTCCCAAGAAAGAGTGCAGTCTGTTGCCCTACACTCGCCATACACAGAGTGGCTCCGAAGGGCTACGGGCCTGGATGTGGCTTCGCAGGCCCATGGGGGCCTGAGGGTAATCAGTGTTCTTGCAGAGAATAGGGTGCCCACGCGAGGCTCCTAGATGCCCTGCCAAGCGTCCTGACGTTAAAATAATGCAGAGCAACGGCTATGGCCTCCTGAAAACTGCTGCACGCCTCCGCTTCTGCATGGCAATTCAGGGCCTTACCTCGAGACAACTGCTCACGCTGAGTGTCCCGTTAGCGACACAGCATGGTAGGATGCTAACTTTCTCCTCGAGCAGAGTGACTTCAGGTAAGAGGTCCTCGAAGAATCCTAAGCAGAGTGTTTTCTCATGGCAGCTCAGACGGGGGCCATGACGAACACTTCCATGGTACGTCGCACTGGCTAGAAATGTGGTCCTGAGGCTGTTCCGGTGCTCTGGAAACGTAGCTCTCCTTAAGGAACGAGCAGTGTGTTGCCCATCACTCGGCATACACACAGGGCCTCCGAGGGACCGACCTTTGGGCCTCGATGTTGCTCAGCAGGCCCACAGGCTTCTGGAGGTACTCACTGATCTTGGAGGGAAAATGATGCACACCCGAGGGGCCTAGGAGTCCTGAAAAGGGTACTTCCTTTCAAATAAAGCAGAACAGGGGCTTCCCTGGTGGTGCAGTGGTTGAAAATCTGCCTTCCAATGCAGGGTGCACGGGTTCGAGCACTGGTCTGGGAGGATCCCACATGCCGCGGAGCAACCGGGCCCGTGAGCCACAACTACTGAGCCTGCGCCTCTGGAGCCTGGGCTCCGCAACAAGAGAGGCCACGATAGTGAGAGGCCTACGCACCGCGATGAAGAGTGGCCCCCACTTACCGCAACTGGAGAGAGCCCTAGCACAGAAACGCAGACCCAACATAGCAATCAATCACTCAATCAATAAATCTTAAAAAAACAATAAAAAATTTAAACAATAAAATAAGATAAAGCAGAACAGCGACTAAGACCTCATGGAAAGAGCTGCATGCCTCCCTTTCTGCGCGGCTACTCAGGGACTTACCTCGAGGCCAGTACTCACGTTGAGTTTCCCTTTAGCTCTAGAGCGTGGCAGGATGAGCTCCACCCCGGCCATCGAAGCACCCGGCTTACCTGGAGAAAACTCATTTTCTTCCCAGAGCCATGCCTACAGTGGTTCCTTCCCTGAATCAACTCCTCGAAGCAGGGTGTTCTGCATCTAGCGAACTGCCTCAACCAAGGAAAGCCCCAGCTAGGCCTCCGGCCCTGTGGCTCTTCAAAAGCCTGCAGTGTTACCCGAGGAACTGGGCTTTAGTTGCAGTCGGAACGCAAGACGACATTCTCCTGGAGGCAGGGTGACTTCAGGCAGGGGGTCCCAGATGGAATGCGAAGCCGAGGGTTATTCTCAGTGCACCTCAGACTAGGGCAAGGAGTCAGACTTGCACGGTATGTTGGACCTGCTAGAAAGGTGTTCTTCGACCAGTGGGAGTGCTGGGGAAATCAAGCTGTCCCAAGAAAGAGTGCAGTCTGTTGCCCTACACTCGGCATACACAGAGTGGCTCCGAAGGGCTACGGGCCTGGATGTGGCTTCGCAGGCCCATGGGGGCCTGAGGGTAATCAGTGTTCTTGCAGAGAATAGGGTGCCCACGCGAGGCTCCTAGATGCCCTGCCAAGCGTCCTGACGTTAAAATAATGCAGAGCAACGGCTATGGCCTCCTGAAAACTGCTGCACGCCTCCGCTTCTGCATGGCAGTTCAGGGCCTTACCTCGAGACAACTGCTCACGCTGAGTGTCCCGTTAGCGACACAGCATGGTAGGATGCTAACTTTCTCCTCGAGCAGAGTGACTTCAGGTAAGAGGTCCTCGAAGAATCCTAAGCAGAGTGTTTTCTCATGGCAGCTCAGACGGGGGCCATGACGAACACTTCCATGGTACGTCGCACTGGCTAGAAATGTGGTCCTGAGGCTGTTCCGGTGCTCTGGAAACGTAGCTCTCCTTAAGGAACGAGCAGTGTGTTGCCCATCACTCGGCATACACACAGGGCCTCCGAGGGACCGACCTTTGGGCCTCGATGTTGCTCAGCAGGCCCACAGGCTTCTGGAGGTACTCACTGATCTTGGAGGGAAAATGATGCACACCCGAGGGGCCTAGGAGTCCTGAAAAGGGTACTTCCTTTCAAATAAAGCAGAACAGGGGCTTCCCTGGTGGCGCAGTGGTTGAGAATCTGCCTGCCAATGCAGGGTGCACGGGTTCGAGCACTGGTCTGGGAGGATCCCACATGCCGCGGAGCAACCGGGCCCGTGAGCCACAACTACTGAGCCTGCGCCTCTGGAGCCTGTGCTCCGCAACAAGAGAGGCCACGATAGTGAGAGGCCTACGCACCGCGATGAAGAGTGGGCCCCACTTACCGCAACTGGAGAGAGCCCTAGCACAGAAACGCAGACCCAACATAGCAATCAATCACTCAATCAATAAATCTTAAAAAAACAATAAAAAATTTAAACAATAAAATAAGATAAAGCAGAACAGCGACTAAGACCTCATGGAAAGAGCTGCATGCCTCCCTTTCTGCGCGGCTACTCAGGGACTTACCTCGAGGCCAGTACTCACGTTGAGTTTCCCTTTAGCTCTAGAGCGTGGCAGGATGAGCTCCACCCCGGCCATCGAAGCACCCGGCTTACCTGGAGAAAACTCATTTTCTTCCCAGAGCCATGCCTACCGTGGCTAGTGGCCTGTCAACAGCAGTCAATTTCAAGTAGCTTCAAGGCAGCATGAATGGAGCTTTCAAAATGGGAAAGCAAGGCTAGTTCCATCAGGCCCCCATTTCCACGGGCACACGCAGCATACATCCCTGTGCTTTCTAACAAGTCCAAAGAGACACAGGTTACCCAGTGGTTCCTTCCCTGAATCAACTCCTCGAAGCAGGGTGTTCTGCATCTAGCGAACTGCCTCAACCAAGGAAAGCCCCAGCTAGGCCTCCGGCCCCGTGGCTCTTCAAAAGCCTGCAGTGTTACCCGAGGAACTGGGCTTTAGTTGCAGTCGGAACGCAAGACGACATTCTCCTGGAGGCAGGGTGACTTCAGGCAGGGGGTCCCAGATGGAATGCGAAGCCGAGGGTTATTCTCAGTGCACCTCAGACTAGGGCAAGGAGTCAGACTTGCACGGTATGTTGGACCTGCTAGAAAGGTGTTCTTCGACCAGTGGGAGTGCTGGGGAAATCAAGCTGTCCCAAGAAAGAGTGCAGTCTGTTGCCCTACACTCGGCATACACAGAGTGGCTCCGAAGGGCTACGGGCCTGGATGTGGCTTCGCAGGCCCATGGGGGCCTGAGGGTAATCAGTGTTCTTGCAGAGAATAGGGTGCCCACGCGAGGCTCCTAGATGCCCTGCCAAGCGTCCTGACGTTAAAATAATGCAGAGCAACGGCTATGGCCTCCTGAAAACTGCTGCACGCCTCCGCTTCTGCATGGCAATTCAGGGCCTTACCTCGAGACAACTGCTCACGCTGAGTGTCCCGTTAGCGACACAGCATGGTAGGATGCTAACTTTCTCCTCGAGCAGAGTGACTTCAGGTAAGAGGTCCTCGAAGAATCCTAAGCAGAGTGTTTTCTCATGGCAGCTCAGACGGGGGCCATGACGAACACTTCCATGGTACGTCGCACTGGCTAGAAATGTGGTCCTGAGGCTGTTCCGGTGCTCTGGAAACGTAGCTCTCCTTAAGGAACGAGCAGTGTGTTGCCCATCACTTGGCATACACACGCTCTGGAAACGTAGCTCTCCTTAAGGAACGAGCAGTGTGTTGCCCATCACTTGGCATACACACAGGGCCTCCGAGGGACCGACCTTTGGGCCTCGATGTTGCTCAGCAGGCCCACAGGCTTCTGGAGGTACTCACTGATCTTGGAGGGAAAACGATGCACACCCGAGGGGCCTAGGAGTCCTGAAAACGGTACTTCCTTTCAAATAAAGCAGAACAGGGGCTTCCCTGGTGGCGCAGTGGTTGAGAATCTGCCTGCCAATGCAGGGTGCACGGGTTCGAGCACTGGTCTGGGAGGATCCCACATGCCGCGGAGCAACCGGGCCCGTGAGCCACAACTACTGAGCCTGCGCCTCTGGAGCCTGTGCTCCGCAACAAGAGAGGCCACGATAGTGAGAGGCCTACGCACCGCGATGAAGAGTGGCCCCCACTTACCGCAACTGGAGAGAGCCCTAGCACAGAAACGCAGACCCAACATAGCAATCAATCACTCAATCAATAAATCTTAAAAAAACAATAAAAAATTTAAACAATAAAATAAGATAAAGCAGAACAGCGACTAAGACCTCATGGAAAGAGCTGCATGCCTCCCTTTCTGCGCGGCTACTCAGGGACTTACCTCGAGGCCAGTACTCACGTTGAGTTTCCCTTTAGCTCTAGAGCGTGGCAGGATGAGCTCCACCCCGGCCATCGAAGCACCCGGCTTACCTGGAGAAAACTCATTTTCTTCCCAGAGCCATGCCTACAGTGGTTCCTTCCCTGAATCAACTCCTCGAAGCAGGGTGTTCTGCATCTAGCGAACTGCCTCAACCAAGGAAAGCCCCAGCTAGGCCTCCGGCCCCGTGGCTCTTCAAAAGCCTGCAGTGTTACCCGAGGAACTGGGCTTTAGTTGCAGTCGGAACGCAAGATGACATTCTCCTGGAGGCAGGGTGACTTCAGGCAGGGGGTCCCAGATGGAATGCGAAGCCGAGGGTTATTCTCAGTGCACCTCAGACTAGGGCAAGGAGTCAGACTTGCACGGTATGTTGGACCTGCTAGAAAGGTGTTCTTCGACCAGTGGGAGTGCTGGGGAAATCAAGCTGTCCCAAGAAAGAGCGCAGTCTGTTGCCCTACACTCGGCATACACAGAGTGGCTCCGAAGGGCTACGGGCCTGGATGTGGCTTCGCAGGCCCATGGGGGCCTGAGGGTAATCAGTGTTCTTGCAGAGAATAGGGTACCCACGCGAGGCTCCTAGATGCCCTGCCAAGCGTCCTGACGTTAAAATAATGCAGAGCAACGGCTATGGCCTCCTGAAAACTGCTGCACGCCTCCGCTTCTGCATGGCAATTCAGGGCCTTACCTCGAGACAACTGCTCACGCTGAGTGTCCCGTTAGCGACACAGCATGGTAGGATGCTAACTTTCTCCTCGAGCAGAGTGACTTCAGGTAAGAGGTCCTCGAAGAATCCTAAGCAGAGTGTTTTCTCATGGCAGCTCAGACGGGGGCCATGACGAACACTTCCATGGTACGTCGCACTGGCTAGAAATGTGGTCCTGAGGCTGTTCCGGTGCTCTGGAAACGTAGCTCTCCTTAAGGAACGAGCAGTGTGTTGCCCATCACTCGGCATACACACAGGGCCTCCGAGGGACCGACCTTTGGGCCTCGATGTTGCTCAGCAGGCCCACAGGCTTCTGGAGGTACTCACTGATCTTGGAGGGAAAATGATGCACACCCGAGGGGCCTAGGAGTCCTGAAAAGGGTACTTCCTTTCAAATAAAGCAGAACAGGGGCTTCCCTGGTGGCGCAGTGGTTGAGAATCTGCCTGCCAATGCAGGGTGCACGGGTTCGAGCACTGGTCTGGGAGGATCCCACATGCCGCGGAGCAACCGGGCCCGTGAGCCACAACTACTGAGCCTGCGCCTCTGGAGCCTGTGCTCCGCAACAAGAGAGGCCACGATAGTGAGAGGCCTACGCACCGCGATGAAGAGTGGCCCCCACTTACCGCAACTGGAGAGAGCCCTAGCACAGAAACGCAGACCCAACATAGCAATCAATCACTCAATCAATAAATCTTAAAAAAACAATAAAAAATTTAAACAATAAAATAAGATAAAGCAGAACAGCGACTAAGACCTCATGGAAAGAGCTGCATGCCTCCCTTTCTGCGCGGCTACTCAGGGACTTACCTCGAGGCCAGTACTCACGTTGAGTTTCCCTTTAGCTCTAGAGCGTGGCAGGATGAGCTCCACCCCGGCCATCGAAGCACCCGGCTTACCTGGAGAAAACTCATTTTCTTCCCAGAGCCATGCCTACAGTGGTTCCTTCCCTGAATCAACTCCTCGAAGCAGGGTGTTCTGCATCTAGCGAACTGCCTCAACCAAGGAAAGCCCCAGCTAGGCCTCCGGCCCCGTGGCTCTTCAAAAGCCTGCAGTGTTACCCGAGGAACTGGGCTTTAGTTGCAGTCGGAACGCAAGACGACATTCTCCTGGAGGCAGGGTGACTTCAGGCAGGGGGTCCCAGATGGAATGCGAAGCCGAGGGTTATTCTCAGTGCACCTCAGACTAGGGCAAGGAGTCAGACTTGCACGGTATGTTGGACCTGCTAGAAAGGTGTTCTTCGACCAGTGGGAGTGCTGGGGAAATCAAGCTGTCCCAAGAAAGAGTGCAGTCTGTTGCCCTACACTCGGCATACACAGAGTGGCTCCGAAGGGCTACGGGCCTGGATGTGGCTTCGCAGGCCCATGGGGGCCTGAGGGTAATCAGTGTTCTTGCAGAGAATAGGGTGCCCACGCGAGGCTCCTAGATGCCCTGCCAAGCGTCCTGACGTTAAAATAATGCAGAGCAACGGCTATGGCCTCCTGAAAACTGCTGCACGCCTCCGCTTCTGCATGGCAATTCAGGGCCTTACCTCGAGACAACTGCTCACGCTGAGTGTCCCGTTAGCGACACAGCATGGTAGGATGCTAACTTTCTCCTCGAGCAGAGTGACTTCAGGTAAGAGGTCCTCGAAGAATCCTAAGCAGAGTGTTTTCTCATGGCAGCTCAGACGGGGGCCATGACGAACACTTCCATGGTACGTCGCACTGGCTAGAAATGTGGTCCTGAGGCTGTTCCGGTGCTCTGGAAACGTAGCTCTCCTTAAGGAACGAGCAGTGTGTTGCCCATCACTCGGCATACACACAGGGCCTCCGAGGGACCGACCTTTGGGCCTCGATGTTGCTCAGCAGGCCCACAGGCTTCTGGAGGTACTCACTGATCTTGGAGGGAAAATGATGCACACCCGAGGGGCCTAGGAGTCCTGAAAAGGGTACTTCCTTTCAAATAAAGCAGAACAGGGGCTTCCCTGGTGGCGCAGTGGTTGAGAATCTGCCTGCCAATGCAGGGTGCACGGGTTCGAGCACTGGTCTGGGAGGATCCCACATGCCGCGGAGCAACCGGGCCCGTGAGCCACAACTACTGAGCCTGCGCCTCTGGAGCCTGTGCTCCGCAACAAGAGAGGCCACGATAGTGAGAGGCCTACGCACCGCGATGAAGAGTGGCCCCCACTTACCGCAACTGGAGAGAGCCCTAGCACAGAAACGCAGACCCAACATAGCAATCAATCACTCAATCAATAAATCTTAAAAAAACAATAAAAAATTTAAACAATAAAATAAGATAAAGCAGAACAGCGACTAAGACCTCATGGAAAGAGCTGCATGCCTCCCTTTCTGCGCGGCTACTCAGGGACTTACCTCGAGGCCAGTACTCACGTTGAGTTTCCCTTTAGCTCTAGAGCGTGGCAGGATGAGCTCCACCCCGGCCATCGAAGCACCCGGCTTACCTGGAGAAAACTCATTTTCTTCCCAGAGCCATGCCTACAGTGGTTCCTTCCCTGAATCAACTCCTCGAAGCAGGGTGTTCTGCATCTAGCGAACTGCCTCAACCAAGGAAAGCCCCAGCTAGGCCTCCGGCCCCGTGGCTCTTCAAAAGCCTGCAGTGTTACCCGAGGAACTGGGCTTTAGTTGCAGTCGGAACGCAAGACGACATTCTCCTGGAGGCAGGGTGACTTCAGGCAGGGGGTCCCAGATGGAATGCGAAGCCGAGGGTTATTCTCAGTGCACCTCAGACTAGGGCAAGGAGTCAGACTTGCACGGTATGTTGGACCTGCTAGAAAGGTGTTCTTCGACCAGTGGGAGTGCTGGGGAAATCAAGCTGTCCCAAGAAAGAGTGCAGTCTGTTGCCCTACACTCGGCATACACAGAGTGGCTCCGAAGGGCTACGGGCCTGGATGTGGCTTCGCAGGCCCATGGGGGCCTGAGGGTAATCAGTGTTCTTGCAGAGAATAGGGTGCCCACGCGAGGCTCCTAGATGCCCTGCCAAGCGTCCTGACGTTAAAATAATGCAGAGCAACGGCTATGGCCTCCTGAAAACTGCTGCACGCCTCCGCTTCTGCATGGCAATTCAGGGCCTTACCTCGAGACAACTGCTCACGCTGAGTGTCCCGTTAGCGACACAGCATGGTAGGATGCTAACTTTCTCCTCGAGCAGAGTGACTTCAGGTAAGAGGTCCTCGAAGAATCCTAAGCAGAGTGTTTTCTCATGGCAGCTCAGACGGGGGCCATGACGAACACTTCCATGGTACGTCGCACTGGCTAGAAATGTGGTCCTGAGGCTGTTCCGGTGCTCTGGAAACGTAGCTCTCCTTAAGGAACGAGCAGTGTGTTGCCCATCACTCGGCATACACACAGGGCCTCCGAGGGACCGACCTTTGGGCCTCGATGTTGCTCAGCAGGCCCACAGGCTTCTGGAGGTACTCACTGATCTTGGAGGGAAAATGATGCACACCCGAGGGGCCTAGGAGTCCTGAAAAGGGTACTTCCTTTCAAATAAAGCAGAACAGGGGCTTCCCTGGTGGCGCAGTGGTTGAGAATCTGCCTGCCAATGCAGGGTGCACGGGTTCGAGCACTGGTCTGGGAGGATCCCACATGCCGCGGAGCAACCGGGCCCGTGAGCCACAACTACTGAGCCTGCGCCTCTGGAGCCTGTGCTCCGCAACAAGAGAGGCCACGATAGTGAGAGGCCTACGCACCGCGATGAAGAGTGGGCCCCACTTACCGCAACTGGAGAGAGCCCTAGCACAGAAACGCAGACCCAACATAGCAATCAATCAATCAATAAATCTTAAAAAAACAATAAAAAATTTAAACAATAAAATAAGATAAAGCAGAACAGCGACTAAGACCTCATGGAAAGAGCTGCATGCCTCCCTTTCTGCGCGGCTACTCA
Organism: Balaenoptera ricei; assembly: GCF_028023285.1. Taxonomy (NCBI): domain Eukaryota; kingdom Metazoa; phylum Chordata; class Mammalia; order Artiodactyla; family Balaenopteridae; genus Balaenoptera; species Balaenoptera ricei. The sequence continues at coordinate 189,511 of NW_026777563.1, forward strand.
GGGACTTACCTCGAGGCCAGTACTCACGTTGAGTTTCCCTTTAGCTCTAGAGCGTGGCAGGATGAGCTCCACCCCGGCCATCGAAGCACCCGGCTTACCTGGAGAAAACTCATTTTCTTCCCAGAGCCATGCCTACCGTGGCTAGTGGCCTGTCAACAGCAGTCAATTTCAAGTAGCTTCAAGGCAGCATGAATGGAGCTTTCAAAATGGGAAAGCAAGGCTAGTTCCATCAGGCCCCCATTTCCACGGGCACACGCAGCATACATCCCTGTGCTTTCTAACAAGTCCAAAGAGACACAGGTTACCCAGTGGTTCCTTCCCTGAATCAACTCCTCGAAGCAGGGTGTTCTGCATCTAGCGAACTGCCTCAACCAAGGAAAGCCCCAGCTAGGCCTCCGGCCCCGTGGCTCTTCAAAAGCCTGCAGTGTTACCCGAGGAACTGGGCTTTAGTTGCAGTCGGAACGCAAGACGACATTCTCCTGGAGGCAGGGTGACTTCAGGCAGGGGGTCCCAGATGGAATGCGAAGCCGAGGGTTATTCTCAGTGCACCTCAGACTAGGGCAAGGAGTCAGACTTGCACGGTATGTTGGACCTGCTAGAAAGGTGTTCTTCGACCAGTGGGAGTGCTGGGGAAATCAAGCTGTCCCAAGAAAGAGTGCAGTCTGTTGCCCTACACTCGGCATACACAGAGTGGCTCCGAAGGGCTACGGGCCTGGATGTGGCTTTGCAGGCCCATGGGGGCCTGAGGGTAATCAGTGTTCTTGCAGAGAATAGGGTGCCCACGCGAGGCTCCTAGATGCCCTGCCAAGCGTCCTGACGTTAAAATAATGCAGAGCAACGGCTATGGCCTCCTGAAAACTGCTGCACGCCTCCGCTTCTGCATGGCAGTTCAGGGCCTTACCTCGAGACAACTGCTCACGCTGAGTGTCCCGTTAGCGACACAGCATGGTAGGATGCTAACTTTCTCCTCGAGCAGAGTGACTTCAGGTAAGAGGTCCTCGAAGAATCCTAAGCAGAGTGTTTTCTCATGGCAGCTCAGACGGGGGCCATGACGAACACTTCCATGGTACGTCGCACTGGCTAGAAATGTGGTCCTGAGGCTGTTCCGGTGCTCTGGAAACGTAGCTCTCCTTAAGGAACGAGCAGTGTGTTGCCCATCACTCGGCATACACACAGGGCCTCCGAGGGACCGACCTTTGGGCCTCGATGTTGCTCAGCAGGCCCACAGGCTTCTGGAGGTACTCACTGATCTTGGAGGGAAAATGATGCACACCCGAGGGGCCTAGGAGTCCTGAAAAGGGTACTTCCTTTCAAATAAAGCAGAACAGGGGCTTCCCTGGTGGCGCAGTGGTTGAGAATCTGCCTGCCAATGCAGGGTGCACGGGTTCGAGCACTGGTCTGGGAGGATCCCACATGCCGCGGAGCAACCGGGCCCGTGAGCCACAACTACTGAGCCTGCGCCTCTGGAGCCTGTGCTCCGCAACAAGAGAGGCCACGATAGTGAGAGGCCTACGCACCGCGATGAAGAGTGGGCCCCACTTACCGCAACTGGAGAGAGCCCTAGCACAGAAACGCAGACCCAACATAGCAATCAATCACTCAATCAATAAATCTTAAAAAAACAATAAAAAATTTAAACAATAAAATAAGATAAAGCAGAACAGCGACTAAGACCTCATGGAAAGAGCTGCATGCCTCCCTTTCTGCGCGGCTACTCAGGGACTTACCTCGAGGCCAGTACTCACGTTGAGTTTCCCTTTAGCTCTAGAGCGTGGCAGGATGAGCTCCACCCCGGCCATCGAAGCACCCGGCTTACCTGGAGAAAACTCATTTTCTTCCCAGAGCCATGCCTACCGTGGCTAGTGGCCTGTCAACAGCAGTCAATTTCAAGTAGCTTCAAGGCAGCATGAATGGAGCTTTCAAAATGGGAAAGCAAGGCTAGTTCCATCAGGCCCCCATTTCCACGGGCACACGCAGCATACATCCCTGTGCTTTCTAACAAGTCCAAAGAGACACAGGTTACCCAGTGGTTCCTTCCCTGAATCAACTCCTCGAAGCAGGGTGTTCTGCATCTAGCGAACTGCCTCAACCAAGGAAAGCCCCAGCTAGGCCTCCGGCCCCGTGGCTCTTCAAAAGCCTGCAGTGTTACCCGAGGAACTGGGCTTTAGTTGCAGTCGGAACGCAAGACGACATTCTCCTGGAGGCAGGGTGACTTCAGGCAGGGGGTCCCAGATGGAATGCGAAGCCGAGGGTTATTCTCAGTGCACCTCAGACTAGGGCAAGGAGTCAGACTTGCACGGTATGTTGGACCTGCTAGAAAGGTGTTCTTCGACCAGTGGGAGTGCTGGGGAAATCAAGCTGTCCCAAGAAAGAGTGCAGTCTGTTGCCCTACACTCGGCATACACAGAGTGGCTCCGAAGGGCTACGGGCCTGGATGTGGCTTCGCAGGCCCATGGGGGCCTGAGGGTAATCAGTGTTCTTGCAGAGAATAGGGTGCCCACGCGAGGCTCCTAGATGCCCTGCCAAGCGTCCTGACGTTAAAATAATGCAGAGCAACGGCTATGGCCTCCTGAAAACTGCTGCACGCCTCCGCTTCTGCATGGCAATTCAGGGCCTTACCTCGAGACAACTGCTCACGCTGAGTGTCCCGTTAGCGACACAGCATGGTAGGATGCTAACTTTCTCCTCGAGCAGAGTGACTTCAGGTAAGAGGTCCTCGAAGAATCCTAAGCAGAGTGTTTTCTCATGGCAGCTCAGACGGGGGCCATGACGAACACTTCCATGGTACGTCGCACTGGCTAGAAATGTGGTCCTGAGGCTGTTCCGGTGCTCTGGAAACGTAGCTCTCCTTAAGGAACGAGCAGTGTGTTGCCCATCACTTGGCATACACACGCTCTGGAAACGTAGCTCTCCTTAAGGAACGAGCAGTGTGTTGCCCATCACTTGGCATACACACAGGGCCTCCGAGGGACCGACCTTTGGGCCTCGATGTTGCTCAGCAGGCCCACAGGCTTCTGGAGGTACTCACTGATCTTGGAGGGAAAACGATGCACACCCGAGGGGCCTAGGAGTCCTGAAAACGGTACTTCCTTTCAAATAAAGCAGAACAGGGGCTTCCCTGGTGGCGCAGTGGTTGAGAATCTGCCTGCCAATGCAGGGTGCACGGGTTCGAGCACTGGTCTGGGAGGATCCCACATGCCGCGGAGCAACCGGGCCCGTGAGCCACAACTACTGAGCCTGCGCCTCTGGAGCCTGTGCTCCGCAACAAGAGAGGCCACGATAGTGAGAGGCCTACGCACCGCGATGAAGAGTGGCCCCCACTTACCGCAACTGGAGAGAGCCCTAGCACAGAAACGCAGACCCAACATAGCAATCAATCACTCAATCAATAAATCTTAAAAAAACAATAAAAAATTTAAACAATAAAATAAGATAAAGCAGAACAGCGACTAAGACCTCATGGAAAGAGCTGCATGCCTCCCTTTCTGCGCGGCTACTCAGGGACTTACCTCGAGGCCAGTACTCACGTTGAGTTTCCCTTTAGCTCTAGAGCGTGGCAGGATGAGCTCCACCCCGGCCATCGAAGCACCCGGCTTACCTGGAGAAAACTCATTTTCTTCCCAGAGCCATGCCTACAGTGGTTCCTTCCCTGAATCAACTCCTCGAAGCAGGGTGTTCTGCATCTAGCGAACTGCCTCAACCAAGGAAAGCCCCAGCTAGGCCTCCGGCCCCGTGGCTCTTCAAAAGCCTGCAGTGTTACCCGAGGAACTGGGCTTTAGTTGCAGTCGGAACGCAAGATGACATTCTCCTGGAGGCAGGGTGACTTCAGGCAGGGGGTCCCAGATGGAATGCGAAGCCGAGGGTTATTCTCAGTGCACCTCAGACTAGGGCAAGGAGTCAGACTTGCACGGTATGTTGGACCTGCTAGAAAGGTGTTCTTCGACCAGTGGGAGTGCTGGGGAAATCAAGCTGTCCCAAGAAAGAGCGCAGTCTGTTGCCCTACACTCGGCATACACAGAGTGGCTCCGAAGGGCTACGGGCCTGGATGTGGCTTCGCAGGCCCATGGGGGCCTGAGGGTAATCAGTGTTCTTGCAGAGAATAGGGTACCCACGCGAGGCTCCTAGATGCCCTGCCAAGCGTCCTGACGTTAAAATAATGCAGAGCAACGGCTATGGCCTCCTGAAAACTGCTGCACGCCTCCGCTTCTGCATGGCAATTCAGGGCCTTACCTCGAGACAACTGCTCACGCTGAGTGTCCCGTTAGCGACACAGCATGGTAGGATGCTAACTTTCTCCTCGAGCAGAGTGACTTCAGGTAAGAGGTCCTCGAAGAATCCTAAGCAGAGTGTTTTCTCATGGCAGCTCAGACGGGGGCCATGACGAACACTTCCATGGTACGTCGCACTGGCTAGAAATGTGGTCCTGAGGCTGTTCCGGTGCTCTGGAAACGTAGCTCTCCTTAAGGAACGAGCAGTGTGTTGCCCATCACTCGGCATACACACAGGGCCTCCGAGGGACCGACCTTTGGGCCTCGATGTTGCTCAGCAGGCCCACAGGCTTCTGGAGGTACTCACTGATCTTGGAGGGAAAATGATGCACACCCGAGGGGCCTAGGAGTCCTGAAAAGGGTACTTCCTTTCAAATAAAGCAGAACAGGGGCTTCCCTGGTGGCGCAGTGGTTGAGAATCTGCCTGCCAATGCAGGGTGCACGGGTTCGAGCACTGGTCTGGGAGGATCCCACATGCCGCGGAGCAACCGGGCCCGTGAGCCACAACTACTGAGCCTGCGCCTCTGGAGCCTGTGCTCCGCAACAAGAGAGGCCACGATAGTGAGAGGCCTACGCACCGCGATGAAGAGTGGCCCCCACTTACCGCAACTGGAGAGAGCCCTAGCACAGAAACGCAGACCCAACATAGCAATCAATCACTCAATCAATAAATCTTAAAAAAACAATAAAAAATTTAAACAATAAAATAAGATAAAGCAGAACAGCGACTAAGACCTCATGGAAAGAGCTGCATGCCTCCCTTTCTGCGCGGCTACTCAGGGACTTACCTCGAGGCCAGTACTCACGTTGAGTTTCCCTTTAGCTCTAGAGCGTGGCAGGATGAGCTCCACCCCGGCCATCGAAGCACCCGGCTTACCTGGAGAAAACTCATTTTCTTCCCAGAGCCATGCCTACAGTGGTTCCTTCCCTGAATCAACTCCTCGAAGCAGGGTGTTCTGCATCTAGCGAACTGCCTCAACCAAGGAAAGCCCCAGCTAGGCCTCCGGCCCCGTGGCTCTTCAAAAGCCTGCAGTGTTACCCGAGGAACTGGGCTTTAGTTGCAGTCGGAACGCAAGACGACATTCTCCTGGAGGCAGGGTGACTTCAGGCAGGGGGTCCCAGATGGAATGCGAAGCCGAGGGTTATTCTCAGTGCACCTCAGACTAGGGCAAGGAGTCAGACTTGCACGGTATGTTGGACCTGCTAGAAAGGTGTTCTTCGACCAGTGGGAGTGCTGGGGAAATCAAGCTGTCCCAAGAAAGAGTGCAGTCTGTTGCCCTACACTCGGCATACACAGAGTGGCTCCGAAGGGCTACGGGCCTGGATGTGGCTTCGCAGGCCCATGGGGGCCTGAGGGTAATCAGTGTTCTTGCAGAGAATAGGGTGCCCACGCGAGGCTCCTAGATGCCCTGCCAAGCGTCCTGACGTTAAAATAATGCAGAGCAACGGCTATGGCCTCCTGAAAACTGCTGCACGCCTCCGCTTCTGCATGGCAATTCAGGGCCTTACCTCGAGACAACTGCTCACGCTGAGTGTCCCGTTAGCGACACAGCATGGTAGGATGCTAACTTTCTCCTCGAGCAGAGTGACTTCAGGTAAGAGGTCCTCGAAGAATCCTAAGCAGAGTGTTTTCTCATGGCAGCTCAGACGGGGGCCATGACGAACACTTCCATGGTACGTCGCACTGGCTAGAAATGTGGTCCTGAGGCTGTTCCGGTGCTCTGGAAACGTAGCTCTCCTTAAGGAACGAGCAGTGTGTTGCCCATCACTCGGCATACACACAGGGCCTCCGAGGGACCGACCTTTGGGCCTCGATGTTGCTCAGCAGGCCCACAGGCTTCTGGAGGTACTCACTGATCTTGGAGGGAAAATGATGCACACCCGAGGGGCCTAGGAGTCCTGAAAAGGGTACTTCCTTTCAAATAAAGCAGAACAGGGGCTTCCCTGGTGGCGCAGTGGTTGAGAATCTGCCTGCCAATGCAGGGTGCACGGGTTCGAGCACTGGTCTGGGAGGATCCCACATGCCGCGGAGCAACCGGGCCCGTGAGCCACAACTACTGAGCCTGCGCCTCTGGAGCCTGTGCTCCGCAACAAGAGAGGCCACGATAGTGAGAGGCCTACGCACCGCGATGAAGAGTGGCCCCCACTTACCGCAACTGGAGAGAGCCCTAGCACAGAAACGCAGACCCAACATAGCAATCAATCACTCAATCAATAAATCTTAAAAAAACAATAAAAAATTTAAACAATAAAATAAGATAAAGCAGAACAGCGACTAAGACCTCATGGAAAGAGCTGCATGCCTCCCTTTCTGCGCGGCTACTCAGGGACTTACCTCGAGGCCAGTACTCACGTTGAGTTTCCCTTTAGCTCTAGAGCGTGGCAGGATGAGCTCCACCCCGGCCATCGAAGCACCCGGCTTACCTGGAGAAAACTCATTTTCTTCCCAGAGCCATGCCTACAGTGGTTCCTTCCCTGAATCAACTCCTCGAAGCAGGGTGTTCTGCATCTAGCGAACTGCCTCAACCAAGGAAAGCCCCAGCTAGGCCTCCGGCCCCGTGGCTCTTCAAAAGCCTGCAGTGTTACCCGAGGAACTGGGCTTTAGTTGCAGTCGGAACGCAAGACGACATTCTCCTGGAGGCAGGGTGACTTCAGGCAGGGGGTCCCAGATGGAATGCGAAGCCGAGGGTTATTCTCAGTGCACCTCAGACTAGGGCAAGGAGTCAGACTTGCACGGTATGTTGGACCTGCTAGAAAGGTGTTCTTCGACCAGTGGGAGTGCTGGGGAAATCAAGCTGTCCCAAGAAAGAGTGCAGTCTGTTGCCCTACACTCGGCATACACAGAGTGGCTCCGAAGGGCTACGGGCCTGGATGTGGCTTCGCAGGCCCATGGGGGCCTGAGGGTAATCAGTGTTCTTGCAGAGAATAGGGTGCCCACGCGAGGCTCCTAGATGCCCTGCCAAGCGTCCTGACGTTAAAATAATGCAGAGCAACGGCTATGGCCTCCTGAAAACTGCTGCACGCCTCCGCTTCTGCATGGCAATTCAGGGCCTTACCTCGAGACAACTGCTCACGCTGAGTGTCCCGTTAGCGACACAGCATGGTAGGATGCTAACTTTCTCCTCGAGCAGAGTGACTTCAGGTAAGAGGTCCTCGAAGAATCCTAAGCAGAGTGTTTTCTCATGGCAGCTCAGACGGGGGCCATGACGAACACTTCCATGGTACGTCGCACTGGCTAGAAATGTGGTCCTGAGGCTGTTCCGGTGCTCTGGAAACGTAGCTCTCCTTAAGGAACGAGCAGTGTGTTGCCCATCACTTGGCATACACACAGGGCCTCCGAGGGACCGACCTTTGGGCCTCGATGTTGCTCAGCAGGCCCACAGGCTTCTGGAGGTACTCACTGATCTTGGAGGGAAAATGATGCACACCCGAGGGGCCTAGGAGTCCTGAAAAGGGTACTTCCTTTCAAATAAAGCAGAACAGGGGCTTCCCTGGTGGCGCAGTGGTTGAGAATCTGCCTGCCAATGCAGGGTGCACGGGTTCGAGCACTGGTCTGGGAGGATCCCACATGCCGCGGAGCAACCGGGCCCGTGAGCCACAACTACTGAGCCTGCGCCTCTGGAGCCTGTGCTCCGCAACAAGAGAGGCCACGATAGTGAGAGGCCTACGCACCGCGATGAAGAGTGGCCCCCACTTACCGCAACTGGAGAGAGCCCTAGCACAGAAACGCAGACCCAACATAGCAATCAATCACTCAATCAATAAATCTTAAAAAAACAATAAAAAATTTAAACAATAAAATAAGATAAAGCAGAACAGCGACTAAGACCTCATGGAAAGAGCTGCATGCCTCCCTTTCTGCGCGGCTACTCAGGGACTTACCTCGAGGCCAGTACTCACGTTGAGTTTCCCTTTAGCTCTAGAGCGTGGCAGGATGAGCTCCACCCCGGCCATCGAAGCACCCGGCTTACCTGGAGAAAACTCATTTTCTTCCCAGAGCCATGCCTACAGTGGTTCCTTCCCTGAATCAACTCCTCGAAGCAGGGTGTTCTGCATCTAGCGAACTGCCTCAACCAAGGAAAGCCCCAGCTAGGCCTCCGGCCCCGTGGCTCTTCAAAAGCCTGCAGTGTTACCCGAGGAACTGGGCTTTAGTTGCAGTCGGAACGCAAGATGACATTCTCCTGGAGGCAGGGTGACTTCAGGCAGGGGGTCCCAGATGGAATGCGAAGCCGAGGGTTATTCTCAGTGCACCTCAGACTAGGGCAAGGAGTCAGACTTGCACGGTATGTTGGACCTGCTAGAAAGGTGTTCTTCGACCAGTGGGAGTGCTGGGGAAATCAAGCTGTCCCAAGAAAGAGCGCAGTCTGTTGCCCTACACTCGGCATACACAGAGTGGCTCCGAAGGGCTACGGGCCTGGATGTGGCTTCGCAGGCCCATGGGGGCCTGAGGGTAATCAGTGTTCTTGCAGAGAATAGGGTACCCACGCGAGGCTCCTAGATGCCCTGCCAAGCGTCCTGACGTTAAAATAATGCAGAGCAACGGCTATGGCCTCCTGAAAACTGCTGCACGCCTCCGCTTCTGCATGGCAATTCAGGGCCTTACCTCGAGACAACTGCTCACGCTGAGTGTCCCGTTAGCGACACAGCATGGTAGGATGCTAACTTTCTCCTCGAGCAGAGTGACTTCAGGTAAGAGGTCCTCGAAGAATCCTAAGCAGAGTGTTTTCTCATGGCAGCTCAGACGGGGGCCATGACGAACACTTCCATGGTACGTCGCACTGGCTAGAAATGTGGTCCTGAGGCTGTTCCGGTGCTCTGGAAACGTAGCTCTCCTTAAGGAACGAGCAGTGTGTTGCCCATCACTCGGCATACACACAGGGCCTCCGAGGGACCGACCTTTGGGCCTCGATGTTGCTCAGCAGGCCCACAGGCTTCTGGAGGTACTCACTGATCTTGGAGGGAAAATGATGCACACCCGAGGGGCCTAGGAGTCCTGAAAAGGGTACTTCCTTTCAAGTAAAGCAGAACAGGGGCTTCCCTGGTGGCGCAGTGGTTGAGAATCTGCCTGCCAATGCAGGGTGCACGGGTTCGAGCACTGGTCTGGGAGGATCCCACATGCCGCGGAGCAACCGGGCCCGTGAGCCACAACTACTGAGCCTGCGCCTCTGGAGCCTGTGCTCCGCAACAAGAGAGGCCACGATAGTGAGAGGCCTACGCACCGCGATGAAGAGTGGCCCCCACTTACCGCAACTGGAGAGAGCCCTAGCACAGAAACGCAGACCCAACATAGCAATCAATCACTCAATCAATAAATCTTAAAAAAACAATAAAAAATTTAAACAATAAAATAAGATAAAGCAGAACAGCGACTAAGACCTCATGGAAAGAGCTGCATGCCTCCCTTTCTGCGCGGCTACTCAGGGACTTACCTCGAGGCCAGTACTCACGTTGAGTTTCCCTTTAGCTCTAGAGCGTGGCAGGATGAGCTCCACCCCGGCCATCGAAGCACCCGGCTTACCTGGAGAAAACTCATTTTCTTCCCAGAGCCATGCCTACAGTGGTTCCTTCCCTGAATCAACTCCTCGAAGCAGGGTGTTCTGCATCTAGCGAACTGCCTCAACCAAGGAAAGCCCCAGCTAGGCCTCCGGCCCCGTGGCTCTTCAAAAGCCTGCAGTGTTACCCGAGGAACTGGGCTTTAGTTGCAGTCGGAACGCAAGACGACATTCTCCTGGAGGCAGGGTGACTTCAGGCAGGGGGTCCCAGATGGAATGCGAAGCCGAGGGTTATTCTCAGTGCACCTCAGACTAGGGCAAGGAGTCAGACTTGCACGGTATGTTGGACCTGCTAGAAAGGTGTTCTTCGACCAGTGGGAGTGCTGGGGAAATCAAGCTGTCCCAAGAAAGAGTGCAGTCTGTTGCCCTACACTCGGCATACACAGAGTGGCTCCGAAGGGCTACGGGCCTGGATGTGGCTTCGCAGGCCCATGGGGGCCTGAGGGTAATCAGTGTTCTTGCAGAGAATAGGGTGCCCACGCGAGGCTCCTAGATGCCCTGCCAAGCGTCCTGACGTTAAAATAATGCAGAGCAACGGCTATGGCCTCCTGAAAACTGCTGCACGCCTCCGCTTCTGCATGGCAATTCAGGGCCTTACCTCGAGACAACTGCTCACGCTGAGTGTCCCGTTAGCGACACAGCATGGTAGGATGCTAACTTTCTCCTCGAGCAGAGTGACTTCAGGTAAGAGGTCCTCGAAGAATCCTAAGCAGAGTGTTTTCTCATGGCAGCTCAGACGGGGGCCATGACGAACACTTCCATGGTACGTCGCACTGGCTAGAAATGTGGTCCTGAGGCTGTTCCGGTGCTCTGGAAACGTAGCTCTCCTTAAGGAACGAGCAGTGTGTTGCCCATCACTCGGCATACACACAGGGCCTCCGAGGGACCGACCTTTGGGCCTCGATGTTGCTCAGCAGGCCCACAGGCTTCTGGAGGTACTCACTGATCTTGGAGGGAAAATGATGCACACCCGAGGGGCCTAGGAGTCCTGAAAAGGGTACTTCCTTTCAAATAAAGCAGAACAGGGGCTTCCCTGGTGGCGCAGTGGTTGAGAATCTGCCTGCCAATGCAGGGTGCACGGGTTCGAGCACTGGTCTGGGAGGATCCCACATGCCGCGGAGCAACCGGGCCCGTGAGCCACAACTACTGAGCCTGCGCCTCTGGAGCCTGGGCTCCGCAACAAGAGAGGCCACGATAGTGAGAGGCCTACGCACCGCGATGAAGAGTGGCCCCCACTTACCGCAACTGGAGAGAGCCCTAGCACAGAAACGCAGACCCAACATAGCAATCAATCACTCAATCAATAAATCTTAAAAAAACAATAAAAAATTTAAACAATAAAATAAGATAAAGCAGAACAGCGACTAAGACCTCATGGAAAGAGCTGCATGCCTCCCTTTCTGCGCGGCTACTCAGGGACTTACCTCGAGGCCAGTACTCACGTTGAGTTTCCCTTTAGCTCTAGAGCGTGGCAGGATGAGCTCCACCCCGGCCATCGAAGCACCCGGCTTACCTGGAGAAAACTCATTTTCTTCCCAGAGCCATGCCTACAGTGGTTCCTTCCCTGAATCAACTCCTCGAAGCAGGGTGTTCTGCATCTAGCGAACTGCCTCAACCAAGGAAAGCCCCAGCTAGGCCTCCGGCCCCGTGGCTCTTCAAAAGCCTGCAGTGTTACCCGAGGAACTGGGCTTTAGTTGCAGTCGGAACGCAAGACGACATTCTCCTGGAGGCAGGGTGACTTCAGGCAGGGGGTCCCAGATGGAATGCGAAGCCGAGGGTTATTCTCAGTGCACCTCAGACTAGGGCAAGGAGTCAGACTTGCACGGTATGTTGGACCTGCTAGAAAGGTGTTCTTCGACCAGTGGGAGTGCTGGGGAAATCAAGCTGTCCCAAGAAAGAGTGCAGTCTGTTGCCCTACACTCGGCATACACAGAGTGGCTCCGAAGGGCTACGGGCCTGGATGTGGCTTCGCAGGCCCATGGGGGCCTGAGGGTAATCAGTGTTCTTGCAGAGAATAGGGTGCCCACGCGAGGCTCCTAGATGCCCTGCCAAGCGTCCTGACGTTAAAATAATGCAGAGCAACGGCTATGGCCTCCTGAAAACTGCTGCACGCCTCCGCTTCTGCATGGCAATTCAGGGCCTTACCTCGAGACAACTGCTCACGCTGAGTGTCCCGTTAGCGACACAGCATGGTAGGATGCTAACTTTCTCCTCGAGCAGAGTGACTTCAGGTAAGAGGTCCTCGAAGAATCCTAAGCAGAGTGTTTTCTCATGGCAGCTCAGACGGGGGCCATGACGAACACTTCCATGGTACGTCGCACTGGCTAGAAATGTGGTCCTGAGGCTGTTCCGGTGCTCTGGAAACGTAGCTCTCCTTAAGGAACGAGCAGTGTGTTGCCCATCACTTGGCATACACACAGGGCCTCCGAGGGACCGACCTTTGGGCCTCGATGTTGCTCAGCAGGCCCACAGGCTTCTGGAGGTACTCACTGATCTTGGAGGGAAAATGATGCACACCCGAGGGGCCTAGGAGTCCTGAAAAGGGTACTTCCTTTCAAATAAAGCAGAACAGGGGCTTCCCTGGTGGCGCAGTGGTTGAGAATCTGCCTGCCAATGCAGGGTGCACGGGTTCGAGCACTGGTCTGGGAGGATCCCACATGCCGCGGAGCAACCGGGCCCGTGAGCCACAACTACTGAGCCTGCGCCTCTGGAGCCTGTGCTCCGCAACAAGAGAGGCCACGATAGTGAGAGGCCTACGCACCGCGATGAAGAGTGGCCCCCACTTACCGCAACTGGAGAGAGCCCTAGCACAGAAACGCAGACCCAACATAGCAATCAATCACTCAATCAATAAATCTTAAAAAAACAATAAAAAATTTAAACAATAAAATAAGATAAAGCAGAACAGCGACTAAGACCTCATGGAAAGAGCTGCATGCCTCCCTTTCTGCGCGGCTACTCAGGGACTTACCTCGAGGCCAGTACTCACGTTGAGTTTCCCTTTAGCTCTAGAGCGTGGCAGGATGAGCTCCACCCCGGCCATCGAAGCACCCGGCTTACCTGGAGAAAACTCATTTTCTTCCCAGAGCCATGCCTACAGTGGTTCCTTCCCTGAATCAACTCCTCGAAGCAGGGTGTTCTGCATCTAGCGAACTGCCTCAACCAAGGAAAGCCCCAGCTAGGCCTCCGGCCCCGTGGCTCTTCAAAAGCCTGCAGTGTTACCCGAGGAACTGGGCTTTAGTTGCAGTCGGAACGCAAGACGACATTCTCCTGGAGGCAGGGTGACTTCAGGCAGGGGGTCCCAGATGGAATGCGAAGCCGAGGGTTATTCTCAGTGCACCTCAGACTAGGGCAAGGAGTCAGACTTGCACGGTATGTTGGACCTGCTAGAAAGGTGTTCTTCGACCAGTGGGAGTGCTGGGGAAATCAAGCTGTCCCAAGAAAGAGTGCAGTCTGTTGCCCTACACTCGGCATACACAGAGTGGCTCCGAAGGGCTACGGGCCTGGATGTGGCTTCGCAGGCCCATGGGGGCCTGAGGGTAATCAGTGTTCTTGCAGAGAATAGGGTGCCCACGCGAGGCTCCTAGATGCCCTGCCAAGCGTCCTGACGTTAAAATAATGCAGAGCAACGGCTATGGCCTCCTGAAAACTGCTGCACGCCTCCGCTTCTGCATGGCAATTCAGGGCCTTACCTCGAGACAACTGCTCACGCTGAGTGTCCCGTTAGCGACACAGCATGGTAGGATGCTAACTTTCTCCTCGAGCAGAGTGACTTCAGGTAAGAGGTCCTCGAAGAATCCTAAGCAGAGTGTTTTCTCATGGCAGCTCAGACGGGGGCCATGACGAACACTTCCATGGTACGTCGCACTGGCTAGAAATGTGGTCCTGAGGCTGTTCCGGTGCTCTGGAAACGTAGCTCTCCTTAAGGAACGAGCAGTGTGTTGCCCATCACTTGGCATACACACAGGGCCTCCGAGGGACCGACCTTTGGGCCTCGATGTTGCTCAGCAGGCCCACAGGCTTCTGGAGGTACTCACTGATCTTGGAGGGAAAATGATGCACACCCGAGGGGCCTAGGAGTCCTGAAAAGGGTACTTCCTTTCAAATAAAGCAGAACAGGGGCTTCCCTGGTGGCGCAGTGGTTGAGAATCTGCCTGCCAATGCAGGGTGCACGGGTTCGAGCACTGGTCTGGGAGGATCCCACATGCCGCGGAGCAACCGGGCCCGTGAGCCACAACTACTGAGCCTGCGCCTCTGGAGCCTGTGCTCCGCAACAAGAGAGGCCACGATAGTGAGAGGCCTACGCACCGCGATGAAGAGTGGCCCCCACTTACCGCAACTGGAGAGAGCCCTAGCACAGAAACGCAGACCCAACATAGCAATCAATCACTCAATCAATAAATCTTAAAAAAACAATAAAAAATTTAAACAATAAAATAAGATAAAGCAGAACAGCGACTAAGACCTCATGGAAAGAGCTGCATGCCTCCCTTTCTGCGCGGCTACTCAGGGACTTACCTCGAGGCCAGTACTCACGTTGAGTTTCCCTTTAGCTCTAGAGCGTGGCAGGATGAGCTCCACCCCGGCCATCGAAGCACCCGGCTTACCTGGAGAAAACTCATTTTCTTCCCAGAGCCATGCCTACAGTGGTTCCTTCCCTGAATCAACTCCTCGAAGCAGGGTGTTCTGCATCTAGCGAACTGCCTCAACCAAGGAAAGCCCCAGCTAGGCCTCCGGCCCCGTGGCTCTTCAAAAGCCTGCAGTGTTACCCGAGGAACTGGGCTTTAGTTGCAGTCGGAACGCAAGATGACATTCTCCTGGAGGCAGGGTGACTTCAGGCAGGGGGTCCCAGATGGAATGCGAAGCCGAGGGTTATTCTCAGTGCACCTCAGACTAGGGCAAGGAGTCAGACTTGCACGGTATGTTGGACCTGCTAGAAAGGTGTTCTTCGACCAGTGGGAGTGCTGGGGAAATCAAGCTGTCCCAAGAAAGAGCGCAGTCTGTTGCCCTACACTCGGCATACACAGAGTGGCTCCGAAGGGCTACGGGCCTGGATGTGGCTTCGCAGGCCCATGGGGGCCTGAGGGTAATCAGTGTTCTTGCAGAGAATAGGGTACCCACGCGAGGCTCCTAGATGCCCTGCCAAGCGTCCTGACGTTAAAATAATGCAGAGCAACGGCTATGGCCTCCTGAAAACTGCTGCACGCCTCCGCTTCTGCATGGCAATTCAGGGCCTTACCTCGAGACAACTGCTCACGCTGAGTGTCCCGTTAGCGACACAGCATGGTAGGATGCTAACTTTCTCCTCGAGCAGAGTGACTTCAGGTAAGAGGTCCTCGAAGAATCCTAAGCAGAGTGTTTTCTCATGGCAGCTCAGACGGGGGCCATGACGAACACTTCCATGGTACGTCGCACTGGCTAGAAATGTGGTCCTGAGGCTGTTCCGGTGCTCTGGAAACGTAGCTCTCCTTAAGGAACGAGCAGTGTGTTGCCCATCACTCGGCATACACACAGGGCCTCCGAGGGACCGACCTTTGGGCCTCGATGTTGCTCAGCAGGCCCACAGGCTTCTGGAGGTACTCACTGATCTTGGAGGGAAAATGATGCACACCCGAGGGGCCTAGGAGTCCTGAAAAGGGTACTTCCTTTCAAGTAAAGCAGAACAGGGGCTTCCCTGGTGGCGCAGTGGTTGAGAATCTGCCTGCCAATGCAGGGTGCACGGGTTCGAGCACTGGTCTGGGAGGATCCCACATGCCGCGGAGCAACCGGGCCCGTGAGCCACAACTACTGAGCCTGCGCCTCTGGAGCCTGTGCTCCGCAACAAGAGAGGCCACGATAGTGAGAGGCCTACGCACCGCGATGAAGAGTGGCCCCCACTTACCGCAACTGGAGAGAGCCCTAGCACAGAAACGCAGACCCAACATAGCAATCAATCACTCAATCAATAAATCTTAAAAAAACAATAAAAAATTTAAACAATAAAATAAGATAAAGCAGAACAGCGACTAAGACCTCATGGAAAGAGCTGCATGCCTCCCTTTCTGCGCGGCTACTCAGGGACTTACCTCGAGGCCAGTACTCACGTTGAGTTTCCCTTTAGCTCTAGAGCGTGGCAGGATGAGCTCCACCCCGGCCATCGAAGCACCCGGCTTACCTGGAGAAAACTCATTTTCTTCCCAGAGCCATGCCTACAGTGGTTCCTTCCCTGAATCAACTCCTCGAAGCAGGGTGTTCTGCATCTAGCGAACTGCCTCAACCAAGGAAAGCCCCAGCTAGGCCTCCGGCCCCGTGGCTCTTCAAAAGCCTGCAGTGTTACCCGAGGAACTGGGCTTTAGTTGCAGTCGGAACGCAAGACGACATTCTCCTGGAGGCAGGGTGACTTCAGGCAGGGGGTCCCAGATGGAATGCGAAGCCGAGGGTTATTCTCAGTGCACCTCAGACTAGGGCAAGGAGTCAGACTTGCACGGTATGTTGGACCTGCTAGAAAGGTGTTCTTCGACCAGTGGGAGTGCTGGGGAAATCAAGCTGTCCCAAGAAAGAGTGCAGTCTGTTGCCCTACACTCGGCATACACAGAGTGGCTCCGAAGGGCTACGGGCCTGGATGTGGCTTCGCAGGCCCATGGGGGCCTGAGGGTAATCAGTGTTCTTGCAGAGAATAGGGTGCCCACGCGAGGCTCCTAGATGCCCTGCCAAGCGTCCTGACGTTAAAATAATGCAGAGCAACGGCTATGGCCTCCTGAAAACTGCTGCACGCCTCCGCTTCTGCATGGCAATTCAGGGCCTTACCTCGAGACAACTGCTCACGCTGAGTGTCCCGTTAGCGACACAGCATGGTAGGATGCTAACTTTCTCCTCGAGCAGAGTGACTTCAGGTAAGAGGTCCTCGAAGAATCCTAAGCAGAGTGTTTTCTCATGGCAGCTCAGACGGGGGCCATGACGAACACTTCCATGGTACGTCGCACTGGCTAGAAATGTGGTCCTGAGGCTGTTCCGGTGCTCTGGAAACGTAGCTCTCCTTAAGGAACGAGCAGTGTGTTGCCCATCACTCGGCATACACACAGGGCCTCCGAGGGACCGACCTTTGGGCCTCGATGTTGCTCAGCAGGCCCACAGGCTTCTGGAGGTACTCACTGATCTTGGAGGGAAAATGATGCACACCCGAGGGGCCTAGGAGTCCTGAAAAGGGTACTTCCTTTCAAATAAAGCAGAACAGGGGCTTCCCTGGTGGCGCAGTGGTTGAGAATCTGCCTGCCAATGCAGGGTGCACGGGTTCGAGCACTGGTCTGGGAGGATCCCACATGCCGCGGAGCAACCGGGCCCGTGAGCCACAACTACTGAGCCTGCGCCTCTGGAGCCTGTGCTCCGCAACAAGAGAGGCCACGATAGTGAGAGGCCTACGCACCGCGATGAAGAGTGGCCCCCACTTACCGCAACTGGAGAGAGCCCTAGCACAGAAACGCAGACCCAACATAGCAATCAATCACTCAATCAATAAATCTTAAAAAAACAATAAAAAATTTAAACAATAAAATAAGATAAAGCAGAACAGCGACTAAGACCTCATGGAAAGAGCTGCATGCCTCCCTTTCTGCGCGGCTACTCAGGGACTTACCTCGAGGCCAGTACTCACGTTGAGTTTCCCTTTAGCTCTAGAGCGTGGCAGGATGAGCTCCACCCCGGCCATCGAAGCACCCGGCTTACCTGGAGAAAACTCATTTTCTTCCCAGAGCCATGCCTACAGTGGTTCCTTCCCTGAATCAACTCCTCGAAGCAGGGTGTTCTGCATCTAGCGAACTGCCTCAACCAAGGAAAGCCCCAGCTAGGCCTCCGGCCCCGTGGCTCTTCAAAAGCCTGCAGTGTTACCCGAGGAACTGGGCTTTAGTTGCAGTCGGAACGCAAGACGACATTCTCCTGGAGGCAGGGTGACTTCAGGCAGGGGGTCCCAGATGGAATGCGAAGCCGAGGGTTATTCTCAGTGCACCTCAGACTAGGGCAAGGAGTCAGACTTGCACGGTATGTTGGACCTGCTAGAAAGGTGTTCTTCGACCAGTGGGAGTGCTGGGGAAATCAAGCTGTCCCAAGAAAGAGTGCAGTCTGTTGCCCTACACTCGGCATACACAGAGTGGCTCCGAAGGGCTACGGGCCTGGATGTGGCTTCGCAGGCCCATGGGGGCCTGAGGGTAATCAGTGTTCTTGCAGAGAATAGGGTGCCCACGCGAGGCTCCTAGATGCCCTGCCAAGCGTCCTGACGTTAAAATAATGCAGAGCAACGGCTATGGCCTCCTGAAAACTGCTGCACGCCTCCGCTTCTGCATGGCAATTCAGGGCCTTACCTCGAGACAACTGCTCACGCTGAGTGTCCCGTTAGCGACACAGCATGGTAGGATGCTAACTTTCTCCTCGAGCAGAGTGACTTCAGGTAAGAGGTCCTCGAAGAATCCTAAGCAGAGTGTTTTCTCATGGCAGCTCAGACGGGGGCCATGACGAACACTTCCATGGTACGTCGCACTGGCTAGAAATGTGGTCCTGAGGCTGTTCCGGTGCTCTGGAAACGTAGCTCTCCTTAAGGAACGAGCAGTGTGTTGCCCATCACTTGGCATACACACAGGGCCTCCGAGGGACCGACCTTTGGGCCTCGATGTTGCTCAGCAGGCCCACAGGCTTCTGGAGGTACTCACTGATCTTGGAGGGAAAATGATGCACACCCGAGGGGCCTAGGAGTCCTGAAAAGGGTACTTCCTTTCAAATAAAGCAGAACAGGGGCTTCCCTGGTGGCGCAGTGGTTGAGAATCTGCCTGCCAATGCAGGGTGCACGGGTTCGAGCACTGGTCTGGGAGGATCCCACATGCCGCGGAGCAACCGGGCCCGTGAGCCACAACTACTGAGCCTGCGCCTCTGGAGCCTGTGCTCCGCAACAAGAGAGGCCACGATAGTGAGAGGCCTACGCACCGCGATGAAGAGTGGCCCCCACTTACCGCAACTGGAGAGAGCCCTAGCACAGAAACGCAGACCCAACATAGCAATCAATCACTCAATCAATAAATCTTAAAAAAACAATAAAAAATTTAAACAATAAAATAAGATAAAGCAGAACAGCGACTAAGACCTCAT
The DNA here is from genome assembly GCF_028023285.1 of Balaenoptera ricei. Taxonomy (NCBI): domain Eukaryota; kingdom Metazoa; phylum Chordata; class Mammalia; order Artiodactyla; family Balaenopteridae; genus Balaenoptera; species Balaenoptera ricei. The sequence goes on from NW_026777563.1 coordinate 208,442, forward strand.
GGAAAGAGCTGCATGCCTCCCTTTCTGCGCGGCTACTCAGGGACTTACCTCGAGGCCAGTACTCACGTTGAGTTTCCCTTTAGCTCTAGAGCGTGGCAGGATGAGCTCCACCCCGGCCATCGAAGCACCCGGCTTACCTGGAGAAAACTCATTTTCTTCCCAGAGCCATGCCTACAGTGGTTCCTTCCCTGAATCAACTCCTCGAAGCAGGGTGTTCTGCATCTAGCGAACTGCCTCAACCAAGGAAAGCCCCAGCTAGGCCTCCGGCCCCGTGGCTCTTCAAAAGCCTGCAGTGTTACCCGAGGAACTGGGCTTTAGTTGCAGTCGGAACGCAAGACGACATTCTCCTGGAGGCAGGGTGACTTCAGGCAGGGGGTCCCAGATGGAATGCGAAGCCGAGGGTTATTCTCAGTGCACCTCAGACTAGGGCAAGGAGTCAGACTTGCACGGTATGTTGGACCTGCTAGAAAGGTGTTCTTCGACCAGTGGGAGTGCTGGGGAAATCAAGCTGTCCCAAGAAAGAGTGCAGTCTGTTGCCCTACACTCGGCATACACAGAGTGGCTCCGAAGGGCTACGGGCCTGGATGTGGCTTCGCAGGCCCATGGGGGCCTGAGGGTAATCAGTGTTCTTGCAGAGAATAGGGTGCCCACGCGAGGCTCCTAGATGCCCTGCCAAGCGTCCTGACGTTAAAATAATGCAGAGCAACGGCTATGGCCTCCTGAAAACTGCTGCACGCCTCCGCTTCTGCATGGCAATTCAGGGCCTTACCTCGAGACAACTGCTCACGCTGAGTGTCCCGTTAGCGACACAGCATGGTAGGATGCTAACTTTCTCCTCGAGCAGAGTGACTTCAGGTAAGAGGTCCTCGAAGAATCCTAAGCAGAGTGTTTTCTCATGGCAGCTCAGACGGGGGCCATGACGAACACTTCCATGGTACGTCGCACTGGCTAGAAATGTGGTCCTGAGGCTGTTCCGGTGCTCTGGAAACGTAGCTCTCCTTAAGGAACGAGCAGTGTGTTGCCCATCACTCGGCATACACACAGGGCCTCCGAGGGACCGACCTTTGGGCCTCGATGTTGCTCAGCAGGCCCACAGGCTTCTGGAGGTACTCACTGATCTTGGAGGGAAAATGATGCACACCCGAGGGGCCTAGGAGTCCTGAAAACGGTACTTCCTTTCAAATAAAGCAGAACAGGGGCTTCCCTGGTGGCGCAGTGGTTGAGAATCTGCCTGCCAATGCAGGGTGCACGGGTTCGAGCACTGGTCTGGGAGGATCCCACATGCCGCGGAGCAACCGGGCCCGTGAGCCACAACTACTGAGCCTGCGCCTCTGGAGCCTGTGCTCCGCAACAAGAGAGGCCACGATAGTGAGAGGCCTACGCACCGCGATGAAGAGTGGCCCCCACTTACCGCAACTGGAGAGAGCCCTAGCACAGAAACGCAGACCCAACATAGCAATCAATCACTCAATCAATAAATCTTAAAAAAACAATAAAAAATTTAAACAATAAAATAAGATAAAGCAGAACAGCGACTAAGACCTCATGGAAAGAGCTGCATGCCTCCCTTTCTGCGCGGCTACTCAGGGACTTACCTCGAGGCCAGTACTCACGTTGAGTTTCCCTTTAGCTCTAGAGCGTGGCAGGATGAGCTCCACCCCGGCCATCGAAGCACCCGGCTTACCTGGAGAAAACTCATTTTCTTCCCAGAGCCATGCCTACAGTGGTTCCTTCCCTGAATCAACTCCTCGAAGCAGGGTGTTCTGCATCTAGCGAACTGCCTCAACCAAGGAAAGCCCCAGCTAGGCCTCCGGCCCCGTGGCTCTTCAAAAGCCTGCAGTGTTACCCGAGGAACTGGGTGGGCTTTAGTTGCAGTCGGAACGCAAGACGACATTCTCCTGGAGGCAGGGTGACTTCAGGCAGGGGGTCCCAGATGGAATGCGAAGCCGAGGGTTATTCTCAGTGCACCTCAGACTAGGGCAAGGAGTCAGACTTGCACGGTATGTTGGACCTGCTAGAAAGGTGTTCTTCGACCAGTGGGAGTGCTGGGGAAATCAAGCTGTCCCAAGAAAGAGTGCAGTCTGTTGCCCTACACTCGGCATACACAGAGTGGCTCCGAAGGGCTACGGGCCTGGATGTGGCTTCGCAGGCCCATGGGGGCCTGAGGGTAATCAGTGTTCTTGCAGAGAATAGGGTGCCCACGCGAGGCTCCTAGATGCCCTGCCAAGCGTCCTGACGTTAAAATAATGCAGAGCAACGGCTATGGCCTCCTGAAAACTGCTGCACGCCTCCGCTTCTGCATGGCAATTCAGGGCCTTACCTCGAGACAACTGCTCACGCTGAGTGTCCCGTTAGCGACACAGCATGGTAGGATGCTAACTTTCTCCTCGAGCAGAGTGACTTCAGGTAAGAGGTCCTCGAAGAATCCTAAGCAGAGTGTTTTCTCATGGCAGCTCAGACGGGGGCCATGACGAACACTTCCATGGTACGTCGCACTGGCTAGAAATGTGGTCCTGAGGCTGTTCCGGTGCTCTGGAAACGTAGCTCTCCTTAAGGAACGAGCAGTGTGTTGCCCATCACTTGGCATACACACGCTCTGGAAACGTAGCTCTCCTTAAGGAACGAGCAGTGTGTTGCCCATCACTTGGCATACACACAGGGCCTCCGAGGGACCGACCTTTGGGCCTCGATGTTGCTCAGCAGGCCCACAGGCTTCTGGAGGTACTCACTGATCTTGGAGGGAAAATGATGCACACCCGAGGGGCCTAGGAGTCCTGAAAAGGGTACTTCCTTTCAAATAAAGCAGAACAGGGGCTTCCCTGGTGGCGCAGTGGTTGAGAATCTGCCTGCCAATGCAGGGTGCACGGGTTCGAGCACTGGTCTGGGAGGATCCCACATGCCGCGGAGCAACCGGGCCCGTGAGCCACAACTACTGAGCCTGCGCCTCTGGAGCCTGTGCTCCGCAACAAGAGAGGCCACGATAGTGAGAGGCCTACGCACCGCGATGAAGAGTGGCCCCCACTTACCGCAACTGGAGAGAGCCCTAGCACAGAAACGCAGACCCAACATAGCAATCAATCACTCAATCAATAAATCTTAAAAAAACAATAAAAAATTTAAACAATAAAATAAGATAAAGCAGAACAGCGACTAAGACCTCATGGAAAGAGCTGCATGCCTCCCTTTCCGCGCGGCTACTCAGGGACTTACCTCGAGGCCAGTACTCACGTTGAGTTTCCCTTTAGCTCTAGAGCGTGGCAGGATGAGCTCCACCCCGGCCATCGAAGCACCCGGCTTACCTGGAGAAAACTCATTTTCTTCCCAGAGCCATGCCTACAGTGGTTCCTTCCCTGAATCAACTCCTCGAAGCAGGGTGTTCCGCATCTAGCGAACTGCCTCAACCAAGGAAAGCCCCAGCTAGGCCTCCGGCCCCGTGGCTCTTCAAAAGCCTGCAGTGTTACCCGAGGAACTGGGCTTTAGTTGCAGTCGGAACGCAAGACGACATTCTCCTGGAGGCAGGGTGACTTCAGGCAGGGGGTCCCAGATGGAATGCGAAGCCGAGGGTTATTCTCAGTGCACCTCAGACTAGGGCAAGGAGTCAGACTTGCACGGTATGTTGGACCTGCTAGAAAGGTGTTCTTCGACCAGTGGGAGTGCTGGGGAAATCAAGCTGTCCCAAGAAAGAGTGCAGTCTGTTGCCCTACACTCGGCATACACAGAGTGGCTCCGAAGGGCTACGGGCCTGGATGTGGCTTCGCAGGCCCATGGGGGCCTGAGGGTAATCAGTGTTCTTGCAGAGAATAGGGTGCCCACGCGAGGCTCCTAGATGCCCTGCCAAGCGTCCTGACGTTAAAATAATGCAGAGCAACGGCTATGGCCTCCTGAAAACTGCTGCACGCCTCCGCTTCTGCATGGCAATTCAGGGCCTTACCTCGAGACAACTGCTCACGCTGAGTGTCCCGTTAGCGACACAGCATGGTAGGATGCTAACTTTCTCCTCGAGCAGAGTGACTTCAGGTAAGAGGTCCTCGAAGAATCCTAAGCAGAGTGTTTTCTCATGGCAGCTCAGACGGGGGCCATGACGAACACTTCCATGGTACGTCGCACTGGCTAGAAATGTGGTCCTGAGGCTGTTCCGGTGCTCTGGAAACGTAGCTCTCCTTAAGGAACGAGCAGTGTGTTGCCCATCACTCGGCATACACACAGGGCCTCCGAGGGACCGACCTTTGGGCCTCGATGTTGCTCAGCAGGCCCACAGGCTTCTGGAGGTACTCACTGATCTTGGAGGGAAAATGATGCACACCCGAGGGGCCTAGGAGTCCTGAAAAGGGTACTTCCTTTCAAATAAAGCAGAACAGGGGCTTCCCTGGTGGCGCAGTGGTTGAGAATCTGCCTGCCAATGCAGGGTGCACGGGTTCGAGCACTGGTCTGGGAGGATCCCACATGCCGCGGAGCAACCGGGCCCGTGAGCCACAACTACTGAGCCTGCGCCTCTGGAGCCTGTGCTCCGCAACAAGAGAGGCCACGATAGTGAGAGGCCTACGCACCGCGATGAAGAGTGGCCCCCACTTACCGCAACTGGAGAGAGCCCTAGCACAGAAACGCAGACCCAACATAGCAATCAATCACTCAATCAATAAATCTTAAAAAAACAATAAAAAATTTAAACAATAAAATAAGATAAAGCAGAACAGCGACTAAGACCTCATGGAAAGAGCTGCATGCCTCCCTTTCTGCGCGGCTACTCAGGGACTTACCTCGAGGCCAGTACTCACGTTGAGTTTCCCTTTAGCTCTAGAGCGTGGCAGGATGAGCTCCACCCCGGCCATCGAAGCACCCGGCTTACCTGGAGAAAACTCATTTTCTTCCCAGAGCCATGCCTACAGTGGTTCCTTCCCTGAATCAACTCCTCGAAGCAGGGTGTTCTGCATCTAGCGAACTGCCTCAACCAAGGAAAGCCCCAGCTAGGCCTCCGGCCCCGTGGCTCTTCAAAAGCCTGCAGTGTTACCCGAGGAACTGGGCTTTAGTTGCAGTCGGAACGCAAGACGACATTCTCCTGGAGGCAGGGTGACTTCAGGCAGGGGGTCCCAGATGGAATGCGAAGCCGAGGGTTATTCTCAGTGCACCTCAGACTAGGGCAAGGAGTCAGACTTGCACGGTATGTTGGACCTGCTAGAAAGGTGTTCTTCGACCAGTGGGAGTGCTGGGGAAATCAAGCTGTCCCAAGAAAGAGTGCAGTCTGTTGCCCTACACTCGGCATACACAGAGTGGCTCCGAAGGGCTACGGGCCTGGATGTGGCTTCGCAGGCCCATGGGGGCCTGAGGGTAATCAGTGTTCTTGCAGAGAATAGGGTGCCCACGCGAGGCTCCTAGATGCCCTGCCAAGCGTCCTGACGTTAAAATAATGCAGAGCAACGGCTATGGCCTCCTGAAAACTGCTGCACGCCTCCGCTTCTGCATGGCAATTCAGGGCCTTACCTCGAGACAACTGCTCACGCTGAGTGTCCCGTTAGCGACACAGCATGGTAGGATGCTAACTTTCTCCTCGAGCAGAGTGACTTCAGGTAAGAGGTCCTCGAAGAATCCTAAGCAGAGTGTTTTCTCATGGCAGCTCAGACGGGGGCCATGACGAACACTTCCATGGTACGTCGCACTGGCTAGAAATGTGGTCCTGAGGCTGTTCCGGTGCTCTGGAAACGTAGCTCTCCTTAAGGAACGAGCAGTGTGTTGCCCATCACTTGGCATACACACAGGGCCTCCGAGGGACCGACCTTTGGGCCTCGATGTTGCTCAGCAGGCCCACAGGCTTCTGGAGGTACTCACTGATCTTGGAGGGAAAATGATGCACACCCGAGGGGCCTAGGAGTCCTGAAAAGGGTACTTCCTTTCAAATAAAGCAGAACAGGGGCTTCCCTGGTGGCGCAGTGGTTGAGAATCTGCCTGCCAATGCAGGGTGCACGGGTTCGAGCACTGGTCTGGGAGGATCCCACATGCCGCGGAGCAACCGGGCCCGTGAGCCACAACTACTGAGCCTGCGCCTCTGGAGCCTGTGCTCCGCAACAAGAGAGGCCACGATAGTGAGAGGCCTACGCACCGCGATGAAGAGTGGCCCCCACTTACCGCAACTGGAGAGAGCCCTAGCACAGAAACGCAGACCCAACATAGCAATCAATCACTCAATCAATAAATCTTAAAAAAACAACAAAAAATTTAAACAATACAATAAGATAAAGCAGAACAGCGACTAAGACCTCATGGAAAGAGCTGCATGCCTCCCTTTCTGCGCGGCTACTCAGGGACTTACCTCGAGGCCAGTACTCACATTGAGTTTCCCTTTAGCTCTACAGCGTGGCAGGATGAGCTCCACCCCGGCCATCGAAGCACCCGGCTTACCTGGAGAAAACTCATTTTCTTCCCAGAGCCATGCCTACAGTGGTTCCTTCCCTGAATCAACTCCTCGAAGCAGGGTGTTCTGCATCTAGCGAACTGCCTCAACCAAGGAAAGCCCCAGCTAGGCCTCCGGCCCCGTGGCTCTTCAAAAGCCTGCAGTGTTACCCGAGGAACTGGGCTTTAGTTGCAGTCGGAACGCAAGACGACATTCTCCTGGAGGCAGGGTGACTTCAGGCAGGGGGTCCCAGATGGAATGCGAAGCCGAGGGTTATTCTCAGTGCACCTCAGACTAGGGCAAGGAGTCAGACTTGCACGGTATGTTGGACCTGCTAGAAAGGTGTTCTTCGACCAGTGGGAGTGCTGGGGAAATCAAGCTGTCCCAAGAAAGAGTGCAGTCTGTTGCCCTACACTCGGCATACACAGAGTGGCTCCGAAGGGCTACGGGCCGGGATGTGGCTTCGCAGGCCCATGGGGGCCTGAGGGTAATCAGTGTTCTTGCAGAGAATAGGGTGCCCACGCGAGGCTCCTAGATGCCCTGCCAAGCGTCCTGACGTTAAAATAATGCAGAGCAACGGCTATGGCCTCCTGAAAACTGCTGCACGCCTCCGCTTCTGCATGGCAATTCAGGGCCTTACCTCGAGACAACTGCTCACGCTGAGTGTCCCGTTAGCGACACAGCATGGTAGGATGCTAACTTTCTCCTCGAGCAGAGTGACTTCAGGTAAGAGGTCCTCGAAGAATCCTAAGCAGAGTGTTTTCTCATGGCAGCTCAGACGGGGGCCATGACGAACACTTCCATGGTACGTCGCACTGGCTAGAAATGTGGTCCTGAGGCTGTTCCGGTGCTCTGGAAACGTAGCTCTCCTTAAGGAACGAGCAGTGTGTTGCCCATCACTCGGCATACACACAGGGCCTCCGAGGGACCGACCTTTGGGCCTCGATGTTGCTCAGCAGGCCCACAGGCTTCTGGAGGTACTCACTGATCTTGGAGGGAAAATGATGCACACCCGAGGGGCCTAGGAGTCCTGAAAACGGTACTTCCTTTCAAATAAAGCAGAACAGGGGCTTCCCTGGTGGCGCAGTGGTTGAGAATCTGCCTGCCAATGCAGGGTGCACGGGTTCGAGCACTGGTCTGGGAGGATCCCACATGCCGCGGAGCAACCGGGCCC